>NW_010226054.1:172206-177562 GCF_000690775.1 Eurypyga helias
TGAATCAGCAGAAAAAAGAAAGGTGGTTTGTTGTGGTATTTTTCAACGCAGTTGGCCAAGAAGATAATGAGGTTTCTAAGACTCCTAATTAGTCGTGGGGAGGAAGTATGAGAAGAGACATGCTTGTGCTTGTGGCACCTGGGCAGTGGATTCCAGTTTTCTCCTCAGGCCATTAAAATTTGTGAATTTTTTGCAACACCGCGTTTTTTGGATGGGCTGCAGTCAATGACATCCTCCTCCCAAGAGTGCGCTCCAGGCCGGTCCTGTGCTGCGCACGACAGTGCACGCCACGGCCTCTCGCAGGGCTTTCTTCTCTTGTCTCTGCTCCTTTCCTCGTGTGTTAATACCTGGGCATGAAGTGATTAATCCTGGTTTTCCTCGTGGCACTGAGATCATGGACAGGCAGCAAAGTACACAGGAGCTCTTTCGCGTTCGATGTGTTTGCCCATTGGGAGCAGTCCATCCCAAAATGATCAACGCTGCTCGGGCTCTGATACTGACTGGTGCCAAAAGAACACCCAAAAAAACGTACCACACGAATGAGGTACCTGCCAGCGTTTATTTCCCAAAAGTAAATTGGCAAGCATCTTCGAAAATGGAACGTGTTCACAGACATTGTGAGTTATTCCTTCAATACCTCCAAAGAGGCAAAAGGTTTAAAAGAAATTGCATTATTGGTTGTAAATTCCTTGGCTGTGTTACAAGTAAGTGACTGAAGTGATGGGTTTAATTTGGAAGTTGTGGAGCTCAGCAGGGTTGATTCTTCCCGCTGCCTTCCCCTTCTCTCCCTGGTGCTGGGTCTCAGCCCTGCGGAGGGCACGGATGGTCGCTGGGTGATAGAAATTCTGCAGGATACCAGTTTTTGGTCTGGCAGTGCAGGCAATTACATTGTCAAAAATCTGAGATTTCTTCTAGATCCTTTCACAAAGCTTTATTTTTTTCATCTGCCTTGTCCAAGTGGCACTAAATTAAATAAATGTGAAAATATGAATAGCCAGGAGATGCCAAGGCCCAGCTCCATGGCGGCTGAAAGAGGTCCAGCTTCACTGATTCCAGTGGCAGCAGCAGATTTATTCCCGTATCAGTAAGGGATGAACTGGTGCGACATAACTTCTGTTTATCACAGCAGTTTTCCTCTATGAAAGCAGAAGTAGATGGAGAAAAATCAGCTCTCTGTTTTGAGGCTTTGCTGGGGTGATAATATGGCTAATGTTTTAACGAATGCAGATGGCGCTTTCTTTTGATTTAAGCTTCCTTACTTTATTTTACTGCGCCATGGATCTGCGGCATTTGGTAAATGTGAGAACTAAGCAGCTTGGTAGATAACATCTTTTTTTTTTTTTTTTTCCTCTTTAGAAGATTAAACTGAGTCTGTTCTGCCTGATGCCACAATAGATGTAACCAATCCTGTATCCTTTGCATGTAGGTCAGTCAGAGGGACAATCAAGCACTGGATCCCATTATCCATGGGTTGAAGGGCGTCGTACATCACGGTAAGTAGCTGCTTAAACTTTCCTCTTGCCGGGAAGGGGAGAAGGGCGGGAATATTGTCCTTAAGGGATCAGGTCACCCCTGGAAGGGCGCGGTGAGCCTGCACATTCCTCATTCGCTGATGTTTAAGGGCATCACAGCCATTATTTGATTGGTAAAGATCAGAGTCATTTGTTACCTGAAAATGGGTTGGGGTTAACAGTAAACAATTTGTTTCTTTTCAGTCAGTGCTCGAGAATGCGTAAGTTATCAATCAAAACCTACTCCAATACATCATTCATATTAGTACTTCGAAGGCAGCATTGATGCTTTACGCCTGCTATTTATCTTCTGTTTGCTCTAAAAATACTCCTCTCTGAAGTTTCTATTTGTTTATAAATTATTTGTCTTTCAAATTTAGGGACCTGATAATGAAACAGAAAATTAACTATCTGTGAAAATTAATTAAACTTTGCAGCAGACGAACATCTTTCTAATGCTGACATAAATACGATCATTCGGCTGTTCCGATGCATATAAACCTATTATCCTTGAGCTTATAGCAGGTAGTGAAATAAATATTAATATATTTTATACTTTTATAACCAGTTTTTACTCAGGAATTTTCCTGAAACCTTATCACGGATAATGCATCATTAGCAATGACATCAAGATGCTCCAGTTCCCAAAGTACTCTTGTCAGGTTTTAATATAATGATTTGTAAAGTTTTAATAATCTCATTGTAATTCAAAAGGCATCTGCTGGAATGGTGCTAGGTACGACAATAAATCTCCGTCCATCTATACTGCTGTGATAAAACATCTTTGCACCTTTTCCGAGGATTGTCTTTAGACATTAGCTAGTGCTGTGGAGCTTAACAAACATTTTTTTTTCTCTTGACTGCAAACCTAAAACTAGTTGACAGTCTTAGGTTAACACGAATAGGATTTTGGATTAATTGCTCTACTTTCAGAGTCATTTAACATTGCAACCAGGAGCACCTATAAATCCAGAGTAAGTGAAGAATAGGGGTTAAATGATAACATACCATATAAAGTCCTTCATTTTGGGAATTTTCCATCGGCTTTGCTGTTTATAAATTACAGTGTTCTGCTGTGAAATAAAAACAACACACTGAGCTGAAAAACTGTGGTGTTTTCCACAAAACTAGATGTTATTATCTAGCTCCCACTGGGTAACAGAAAAGGCTAGCAAAAGTACAGCGAAGACGAGTTGGGTTGCAAGGTTTTTTTGGTGGCTGTGTAATTGGATGCTGAAGTCAAGCTGCCGTTTAACTGGACCGGGATCTCTTTTTACCTTAATTTTCCACCTGCCTTCTACTTAGAATCATAGAATCATAGAATGGTTTGGGTTGGAAGGGACCTTAAAGATCATCTAGTTCCAACCCCCCTGCCATGGGCAGGGACACCTTGCACTAGACCAGGTTGCTCTAAGCCACATCCAACCTGGCCTTGAAGACATCCAGGGATGGGGCATCCACAACATCTCTGGGCAACCTGTTCCAGTGCCTCACCACCCTCTCTGTGAAGAATTTCTTCCCGATATCTAATCTAAACCTCCCTGATTTCAATTTGTACCCATTACCCCTTGTCCTATCACTACAGGCTCTTGTAAAAAGTCCTTCAAGGCTCTCTACCCCCTGCGAGCGCGGCGGTGTCTTAGCCCTCTCATCGGGGGGGTTTCCTGCTCCCTCTCTTGCTCCTCACTGCTGCAGCCGCAATAGCCACCAGTGGATAATCATACCAGTGTCTCCTAAGAGTATTATTCCATTCCCAAAAATAATTGTTTGGGTAGGATGTGACACGGTCCCGAGGCTGTGATTCCCTGACCACATAATGGTTAGTCCGTCTTGGTGCTGCCTACCCGCAGCAAAATCTGGGTGGATAAAAGGGTTATTTTTGGTTTGCTCACAATGCACAGAAGGCTGCTGGTGTTTCAAGTCAAGGAAATCGCTTGATATATTTCAATAGCTTGTTTCCTTTTCAAAACACTAAGGAAGAAAAAAAGGAAAATCTTGCTTTCCTTCCTGTTTCAAAGGCCCTGATTAAAAGCCTTTGCTAAGGTTCTTTAGGTGGCTAGAGTAAGGGAATTTCCTCCTACAAAGTGGTTGTTCAAAGAAATTGTTCTCTTTAACTTAAAATACTGACGGAACGCTTCAGTGAAGAATTCTCATATCATATCTCTCTTTTAATGTTATTATATAGAATAATACTAAAGATGTGAGCTTTTATTCCAGACACTCTCATTTCCTTTCTGGATGTAATTTACTTACATCTTACATGAGCACATTTTTATGAATTTATCTGAAAAGGTTCTTCCTGCCCTCCGTTTGGCTGCATTCGACTGGGACCCTAAGGCAACATGGACTTTTTGGCTGCAATACAGTGGAAAACTCTTGTGGTTTTTGGATAAAGTGGTTGGATCAAGCAGGAATCCAACAACAGAAGCTGGAGAAAGGCAAAATTGAAACCTTAAGTTTCTTTGCATTGCATAAGATTTCCATGCCTGTGTTGTTCCTCAGCGGTCATCGCAGTATCAGTGACCCTCAGTTACATGTGGGGATGGTACTGATGAGTCGTGAGCTGGTTTTTTGTTTTTCTTGCATAGCCTTTTCTTTTTTTCTGTGAAGTTCTTGTATTCTGACAGTGCCCTTCCAGAGGTAAGTGGACAGTTGATGTGTCAGAAGGTCTTTTCTGTGGAAGTGAAAGCAATTTTTGCTTGAGATTTTGTCAGGGATTTGAATTACGTACTAATTTGATGGAACATAAATAATTATGCCCTTCACAGTGTCACCAGCTTAGTAACAATGATAGAGAAACGCGCACATGAAAATCAATACAGGCTCAGTCGCTACTCAGAGTTCACTTCGTTTCCTCATCTCCAGGCATAATTTTGTAGAATCTTAACGCCACGTTAAGCTTAATCTTACATGAGCAACCGCATAAAGTTTCTTAGCTGGAAGGCAAACCAGCGATGTACCAAACCGCCTAGCAGTGTTTGGATCAATGATCGTGCTTTCGGCTTTGCCCCACATCTTTTGCCGAACAGTACGTTCCCATCACGTCGATGCTCCCCAGCTCCCGCATCCGCCCTCGCAGAGCATTGTAAAGGCACACGAACGCCGAGGAGGCTCTTTTCAGAGCTGTCAGCTGCCTGTTGCTGATTTTAAAATTGCTTTTGGTTTTGTGCTCTGCCAAGGATTTGTCACACCTCCCGCCAGCGAGGTGCCTGCTATTCTCACTCCTGCTTTCCCTGCCGCGAAGCGCACGGCGAGCGTGCGTCTGCCGCAGAGCTCGCCAGGGACTGACAGCTGGGAGCGTGCAGCCCTCTCTGCAGAAGGGAGGGCGTACGGACAGCTGTGATACCAGTTTTCTGATGCCGACGTGCTGGTGTCTTTCAGCTCTGACTTTTGGGGATCTTTTTTACCTCCTCTCGAAAAGCTTTTCTCATCGCGAAAGCTGATGGGAAAGGTCTCCAGCAGTGCTGGTGCCGGTGGGCTGATGCACATCCTTAGTTGAAGTTGGATCATTCGGTTAAATAATAAAGTCCCTAGTGCCTGGCACCACTTGCACCACATGTGCTGTAAATCAGACTTTTCTGCCTCTGCTTTGCTGCGGATGTGCTCGGCTGGGTGCCCTGCCCTGAGCCCCTCTCTGCTCCTCGTCCTTGCAATGCTGAGGAGCACGGAGCGGGTTGGAGCTGCTCTTGTGCAAGGGCTGAGGAGGATCCAGGGGCTTTAGAGAGAATGATTGTGCTCCTCTGGGAATAGGGGAATGTGAAATACCAGGTTATGTCTTATGGAGTTGATTTGCATTAAAATGGCTACTAAAGCTTTTGTCTGCCCCCAGCTTCAGCACGATCTCA
>NW_010226054.1:177593-192012 GCF_000690775.1 Eurypyga helias
CCTAGCAGGATGGAGCTATTGCACAGAAACACGGCTTTGTCCCACCTCTGCTGTCTTGACCTGCCCTTTTTTGGTACCGTTTTGTACATAAGCCTCTTAGAGGTGCCTTTTTCCGTGTTCTTACCAGCAGCCTGAAAGGCGTTGGAATGAGGCCCTTTTCCCGGTGTCAGCCCGGAGGGCTGCGATGCAGGCGGCTGCGCAGCGTGTGCCGTCTCCCAGCCTGGGCACGGGTGCTCTGCACACTCTTGCTTTACCATGCAAGCAAGTAGTTGTTAGCCCACGCTACCCCAGGTCCCTGGAAAATCTTTCAGGGTGATGGAAACCGTGTTTTGTCACTCTGTCCTGTTTCTGTGTCTGTCACCAAGAATCTACACGGATCAGCAGAAAATTATTAGCAAGAGCACAAATAAATTACCACAGCAGAAAAGCCTCTATTAATGTCATAAAAATGGGGCTTTTATTCCCTCCCTTGTCAAAAGTGAGCACTGAAAATCAAAGTGCAGCCAGATCAAAAGCTTAGGTACAAAGTGAATCGATGGCATCTGTTGCTTGTTTGCCAGGGTGGGTGGGGTGGGGTGAGGGGAAGAGAGGAACCGTTGTTTATTTAAAAGGGAGTTTGGAAAAAAAAATCACCACCTTGCTTTTTTCTCCTGCCTTTGTAGTATTAAAATGCCATAGCTGAAGCTCAGCATGGAGCAGAGAGTGATCTTGGGTCTCCCTCGAGATGGGCGAGAGGCGTTCAGGCAAGCTGGTGGTGACCACCCAAGTTTCAGGGGCTACTGGGGAGACCGTACCAATATCCAGTGAAACAGAACTGCATTTAGTAATGAAGGACAGAGAATAAATATGTTGCACATCCCTCCAGTTGTCCCAGGCAAAAAGGCAGTGAATAACCTGTTAAAATAAATCAGCACTAAAAAGGAAGCAATGCAGACAGTGTGAGTTACCCTGTGGATCTATCACACCAGAAGGCATAATAACAAGAAAACACCATTAGCAGCATGACAGGTTTTTGCTTTTGTTTTTAACTTTAACCATAACACCACCTGACAAGCTGTTTGCTTTCTGCACCAAAGATCCAGGGGTTGTAGAGAAGAAAAGGCTGGGGGGAGAGGGGTGAGGGCGAGATGTGGTACCGTGGGACCTCATCTCTTCAAGTAGGACTTTGAAGAAAGCAGCAGCCCCATTTGGAACAAGGATGGCCATCAAAGGGAGAGCAGCGCGATGTGTTACACCGAGAAGGAAACGTGGAGGAGCATTTCTTTTTCCTGGGGGATGATCTGGATATATTCCTTTGTTTTCTGATCTGTTCTTGTGTTCACAGTCAGAGTAGCCACGTGAAAGGGGCCAGGACGGGATTGCTGTGGAGCAAAGGGGAGGAGGAGGGAAATGGGAAATGAAGATGTGAGCAGAGGTGATAAGTTCACACCTTTATATAGGGCAGCTCTGTGCATAGCTGCAGGGGTCTGTATCATTTGACAGAATAAATGATGGAAGTGTTGGAAATCTCTGGTCCTTCGCCCGTCTGCTCTGCAGAAAGCGGCGCTGGTCACGGCTGAGTGAAGACCAGCGAGCTGACACAGAATTAATATATTGCACAGAAAAACTAATTCAAACGAACCAGAAGAAGATTGCAGCTGTTAGAAGTTAAGAATTCAGGTTGATGCTGAGTGTGAACAAAGCACGTGAAAGGGGATGGAGCTGGGTGCTCTGCTGCTGGGTTTTGAGGACGGTAGCTGAGGAGAGGGGTGGTGAGATCTGAGAACACGCGGTTTAGCTCTGGCTCCGCCGGAGCAGCCGTGATGAGCCCATGGCTCCTCTCGCCGCCTCTTCACTGCGCCTTACCCCTGCCAGGGGCCAGCTTGCTCCGGGGATCCTCCTCTCCTCTAAGTTCCGTGTCATCGCTCCTTTTTCCTCCTAGCACTGGTGCCCACTCTGTATTTCTTCGTTTCCCCACTCCTCCAGCTTTGTCTCCGCGTGTGTCTCTGCCTCCAGTTAGGTTTTGCAGAGCCCAGGGGAGTCGCATCCCAGTCTGGGATGGCAGCAGCCGCTCTGCCAACTCTGCGTCAGCCACGCTTCACCATTAAAGGTTCAGAATTAGTTTTTATGTCTTTAAAAAGTGAAGACCTCTCTCTCCAGCTAAACCTTTTCCTCCTAAGCTGTTTTAAGAGAAGGACTAAGAAAAATTAATCCTGAGACCAATACCTGACATGGAAATGTTCAATTTGAGTTTGCCTAGGAGAGTTGCCTTCTTTTCTTTCCTCCTATCTTTCTGTACCTCTCACCGGTTGTCTCAAGTTAAATTAGTCTGCAGGACTGCGTTATTATCTCATTCCCTTCCTCCCCGCCATGCTGGGCTTGCTGCGTCCTTATGGTTCCTTACGTTGTTCAGCAGAGGCTCCGGCTTCTAAAAAGCTAAATAGAAGTGAGAAAAATAATTGCACAATAAATGACCAGAATTAGCCTGCGTACAGAGGACTGTCAGAAACTGCTCTTCGTGCTGGATTTACACAGCAAGTACTCATCTGCTGATCTTTTCAGTTAAAGTAACATAAAATACTCGTAATCTCATCTTGAAAATCACCACCGTGAGCCTGGTGCCTGGCTCAGTGGTGCACAGCCGGCTTTATGTGGGGAGTTCTGGCTCAGTGGGTGTGCGGCGTGGTGTCCTTTGGATTATTTTTGTGTGTTTGCTTTTTAAATGTTTGAATGCAGAAGCTTTAGAATGACTTGGCTCATTGCGAAAATGAAATTGGCAGTAACATTGTTTAACAAGTTTGGGAGACTTTCAAAGCTCTTCATATTGGTATTTCAGTTATTCAAAGCGTAGCTGGGTAACGTTTCCACCTATCAGGCATTGCGCATACGTTAATTTTGGAAATAAGCTCATTTTAAGATATTGTTTTCAATGCAGCCAAGTTCCTGTTTTCTTACAGAAAAGCATGATGAAAGTCCCAAAGCATTCCATGAGATATAAATGGACTTGGCATATAGTTATTTTCTTGTGATCTCCTATCCAAGTTCCTGTTAGATTTAAAAAGGGTTTTGATCACAGATAGTTGTGTGCTGTTTACCTGCATATCTCAAGAAGCCGCTTACTCTACGGCAGTTTGGTTAAAATTCAGGTCAATCTTTATCAAGCATTTTGCAGAATATATTTTTAGCAAGTCAGTCCTTGAACTCAAAATGTTCAACTGATGGCTATTGCAGTATAGTATTTGTTGGCATCAGTTTGTGAAAACTTCAGTAGTTGGTGGAGAATCCGCTACTAGTATCTGATTTTTTCCTCTGCTTGAAAAACTATTGTGTAGATACAGTATTAGTCCACTGGTGGTGATGCCGTGACAAATAAAGAGTGTAAATAGGTCAGCTTTTTAAAGCATGCCTGCAATTGCTCTGCCTTTGGGTTGGGTTGTACAAAAAATGGCCCTTGGTCCTATGCAAAACAGTGGGGAGATTCACCAGCCCAAACAAAGAACATACTGAGTGTAACTTCACATCGAGAGAAGGACCAGGAGGTAGACATGAATGTTATATCAGAAGGTCAAGTGTGTTACTAGCTGGCTCTGTTCATTGGTTTTTGTGAATGTAAGAGTTAAAATACAATATTGTCCTTTTACACTGTGGAACGCTCAGTAGTTTAAATGTCGCATTCATTGTCTTAATTGTCCACAGTGACTCTGTGGTACTTGCTTAATTTTTCCTTTGGAAATATTAGAGTGAACCCCTTTTACGAGCCGTGGTGCTGCACACAAAGTACTGCTGTTGGCTGACTGTCGATAAAAGTGGCCGTGCTGCGTCAGTGAGGCATGCGGCTGGATGCTGCGCTCCTCTGCGCTGCCTGGGAGCGGTGGCCGCAGCAGCGCACCTTTACTCTCGCTGTCCCAGAGGAACGTTCACTGGTTCAAGGGTCGTTCGTTAGGGTCGCGATCTCTGGGGCTCTATTTCCTGGGTTATTTTTCTGCTTGCGTGCCCGTCTGTGTTGGGGTGCTGGGACGGGCGCAGGACAAGGAGCAGCAGAAGAGACCCCTTCAGTGTGGGGCTCTGCGTAACACGTAGGAGCGAGCAGGTGGCTCACGCGTGGGTTTGGCAGCGCCGATAGCTGTGGTTCGCAGGTATTTGCAGGTGAATGCAGGTTTTCATTCGTGCATTTCATTGCTGCTGTCTGCCAGTTACTTCCTAGTACCTGTGGATCGTGTATTTCCCAGCCTTGTCCACTTTTCCCTCCTAGAGAAAGCCCTCCCCTTGCTCAGTTCGCAGCCTTCCGGGCACAGCTCATGCCCATCCCAGGTGCTGAAAATGGGAAACAGGAGCTGGTCCTAAACCACAGTGAAGAGAAGTTTGATATCATTTCCAACTTTCTTCATTCCCATTACTAGGAGTAACTGCTTCTACCACATTCAGTGAGTGCTGTTGCTTAGCTGGCAAAATTATTCTCCTTACAGTTTTACAGACAACAACAACCTATTTAAGGTTGAAATTTTAAAAATTACATGACTTCAAAATCCCTTTTTCAAAGACGTCTCAATTACTAGGACTTACACACGTATGTGTAAATATATATTAACTGCTTCTACCACATTGAGTGAGTGCTGTTGCTTAGCTGGCAAAATTTTTCTCCTTACAGTTTTACAGACAACAACAACCTATTTAAGGTTGAAATTTTAAAAATTACATGACTTCAAAATCCCTTTTTCAAAGACGTCTCAAGCTCTTAGGAACATAACTTCATGGAATCAACTGTTTCTGTGTGCTCTTGAAGGGTGAGGGAGGTAGGCTTCTGAATTTCTAAGTCCCTTTTTCTTCAAGCTTCACGTGAAGACCTGTTTGTGACTCTGGTTTCTAAAACTACAACATGGATCTAGATGGAAGTGATACAAAGGAATGTTCTGTTTTCAAAAGTGTTAGGTTATTAAAGCATAATTAATTGATTATCATCTATTTTAGTAGTAATTTTAATCCAATTATATGAGGGTTTTTTATTTTAATCTTTGGAATTCATTAATGAAAACTTACAGCGTTGCTTGTAGCCATGAAAAATTAGATCGAGTACACCCTGCCCTAGTTAAACTGTGTATTAGCAAAGCTACTTTTTCCTCAAGAAATATTCATTTTCACAGCTGACTATGACTTTCCAAATGCTTAGGAAAAAGCCCTCCCTAATTGATAACCAAAATTTAATCATCGTCGGATACTTCCAGTTTGCATTCAAATAAGGTATTGCTCTGTCTAAATAAGCTTCCCTTGGTTGATTATTCATATTGTAGTTCAAAATGTTTAAAAATGAAAGACAGAGTTGGATGAAATGTAGACTACTTAATACAGTGTGTATTTAATATAAAAGTCATGCATTATTCATTTTTGCAATTTGAATAACTTTGAATTTAGCATCCCTGTTCTTCATCTTTTCCTTTGATGAACAATTAATTATTAAAATATAATATTGTCAGCATATGGCACAAAAATCCTTGAAAGTGTAAAATGAGCTTCGTTCTCCTGCCATCCTTTGATAAAGGGATACTCCATATTCTCGCTTTCTCACAGAATGTTTATCCAGCATCTTAAGTGATTCCATCATTCTAAATAAAAGGTTATAAAAGTTAAAAATAGCTAAACCGTTAATTTTAACTGAAGCATTTTTTTTTTTTCGTAAATGCAAGAGGAAAGCTTTTCAAATAGTGCCTTTGTCTCCCATTTATTTCATGTACAGTCGTGGGCTGTGAAAGAGGATGTTTGCATGTTCGGGTGCTCTCAGATCCATAGTGGTCTGCTGTGTGCTCAGCTTCCCTGTAGAGAGAGAGTGCTTCTCAGACGGGGAGCCCGTGTCTCGCTGCGAAGATGCTTCTGTGCTGCATTTGGAAATCAGATCCTGGGACTGAGTTTGCAGGTTTCTAACCAATTTTGCCTGCATAAAAATAAGCCAATCAAATTAAATACGACCTTTTGCTGTGATTAGGACTTCTTGATTAGAATCTCTCTAAACTCGGGCAAATCATATGTATTTTACTATTTATTATCCAAGCACACTTTTTTCCCAGAGGTATGTGATGAAGGGGAAAAAAACATGGTTTATTATTTGTTTCCTTTTTGGAGATGCTGGAGGGGTTGATGTCTGCTTGGATTAGAAGGAAAGAAATTGTTAATGAAGAGATTGCAGGATTCTGTTTCAATGAGTACTTTGACTTGAAGAGAATTACTCATATTTTGGAAGCTAAAGGCTGTGAAAGCATTGCACCGCTGTTGATACTGCGCAGAAGGTGTCTCAAGTGCATCATGTATTGGCACCTTGCAGCAGCAGTGGAGGAAAAAAATTCCCTCTGATTATCAAGACTGCTGCTCCAGCGGTGTGGGTGACTTGCTTTGATCAAGACTAGAAAAGTGTGGGATGCTGTGGAAGTGAGTTCTGCAGACTTCATCCTTTTACTTCTCCTGCCACCTTGGGAAGGTTGTGTGTCAGCCTCCAGCCTCCCTGCTTCTCTGCTCGGCCGCAGGGCGACAGGGCTGGCTTAGCAGCTCTGCTGAGGCAGGAGAGTTCCTGCTACCCACACGTGGACTCGTGTTTGAGGCAGGAAGAATATAGGAAGCGAGGGATAGAGATGTATGGGAGAGCCTCGTGTGTCAGCTTGCCCTGAGGCAGCGAACACCTTTGCACAGGCTGAGCGGGAGCCTCGGACTGCGAGTCAACATAAATTGCAGAGGATAAATGCTCGGGGATGGCAGGGAAATTGTCTTGCCCGCAGCTGTTCCCTCCTTTCATTTATTTATTTTTATTCACAGTGTTAAATATTACCAGCTTGTCACTGTTACTTGAAGCTAAATGCTTTCAAGTGCTCAGGTTTGCATTTCAGGTTGTCCAAGGAGCTTCTCAGAGGAGTTTGTCCCCAGGCTGTTGGACCCTGGAAAGGAGTTTCTTGGATTAGGGAGAAAAGGCAGCAGTTGTAACTCTGGAACATATTTTTGGTGCTGTGCTGACTGCGTCGGGCAGCCCCCCAGGCACTGCCTCGGGGGGCAGGCAGTCCCAAAGCCCCACCTGCCAGTTCCCAGAGACGTTTGGCTGAGCTGTGTGGCTCTGCCTCCTCCGTCTCGGCAACCCAAAGGGGTCTGACCTCTCTCCTGCACCCCTTTTCCGTGCTGGCAGGGATGGGATGGGTATGCCACCCAGTGCTCTTCGCCTGGGCATCAGCAGGCAGGACCGCTGGGGCCTGGCTGTGTCCCCCCTGGGTCTTGGGGAACCCTCACTGCCATCAAGCTGAAACGCCATTTACTGGGTGCTGAGACCACCGAATACGGAGTTATTTCCATGCTGACGTAAACCAGTGGGATAACAAGGGCATTTCACACCTGCACACTTTTCAGAATAGGAGCGTGCGGGTTCCGTATAGGATTGACTAGCATTTTGGCTGCTCTTTTATTAATCAACACATCAACTCACACAGAGCCTTCCTGATAGGCTGCTTTCCTCTTTCGTTATATATACGAGATAAAATACGGTGTTGCCATTACACCTTGTTAGGCTGCCTATCAATGTGATGTCTGTTTTAAAAGACACGTTAAAAAAAAAGTGTAATTCTGCTTGTCAATCTTCCCTGCAGAGAAGGAGACCTTCCTGGATCCCTTTGTGCTGAGGGAGCTGCTGCCGGCATCGCTGGGGAGTTACTACCGCTACGCAGGTTCTCTGACCACCCCTCCCTGTAGCGAGATCGTGGAGTGGATCGTTTTTCGGAAGCCCGTTCCCATTTCTTACCATCAGGTGTGTTTATTTTGTTGGTGGAGTCCATCTCTTGAGTCGCCCTCTTAAAGACGGTGTTTTCAAAACCTGCCATTTTAATTTTGAGCACAAAAATGTTTCTGTTGACAGAAAAGGAAACGTCGGTGATTTTTTTTTCTCTTAAGTAATATTGTTTCTGAACATGAGCCATCAGTCTTAGGAAGACAGTACATGAAACCCAGTTTCCTTTCAGTGATTTATTTGGTATTGTTTTGGCTAAGATTAAATTAAGCTATGGTATAAATATTACATGGAGTTCCTTTTTATTCTTTTTAATTGAAACCTTCTTTTCAAGGTAAAGTGAGTGATTTCAGTTCTGCTCAGATTTAGTAATTTGAACTAATTACATTAGAAAAGACATCTTTCCATTAATTCTCCATGCTTAACTGTTTTTATAACACAGTAAAGCTGCCATTATGTGCTCAGAGAGCTGCTGCACAAATCTTTAAAATTAGCACATAGCAGCTTTTAATGCAAAGAGACGCAGTGCCTGGGATTTGTCTGGAGAAGAATGCTCCCGATAGAGGAATGGCTAGATGGAGTCAGATGTTTACCCGTTAAGTGTATTTTGACATTGTAAGATTGTTGTCTTCAGAAAGCTGTCCTGCTGAAGTTAGTCTTCCCTTTTATTCATCTGGCGTAAGCTGCTGAAAACAAACTTTTTAAATCCACTAATTCTGTAAAGCGTAAGTGAATGGTTCACTGGGTGATCCTGACTGATGGGCGCTGGGTCTCAAATACTCAGAAGGGTGGAAGGCTATCACCATGCCCCTGCTCCAGACATTTTTTTCACATTTTCTAGCTCCTGTTGCTTCTCCCGTAGGCTCTTTCACCCGGTTCTGAAGTACCGGTCGCAGCAGTTCAGCTGGGGCCCTCCCGAGGCTGAGGGACACGGCAGGATTCATGGGTCTGCCCGCCCATGCTGGTGTCATTTTGTCTTTTTCCCAAACACAGGACATTATTGCCCATCTTCAGCCCCAGGGCAGCAGGAACCCCTTTGCAGAGGTTTCCCCGGCGCGTGCTGCAGCAGCGCTGGGCGCATCGTGTGTGCGTGCAGGCCGCGGCACTGGCCGGAGCGTGAGGCTCTGCACATGGTCCCGGTTGAATCGGACCCTTTGTTTTTTTTCAGGCTATTTCTCTGATTGTCGAGATCATTTTGAATTCTGTCCTTGCCTGCAGGATACTTGCAATCCCTTGTAGCTTTTCACTGCATCAATAAGTTTACTGTTTATTATTTGGTGGCTGCGTTGCCTGGCCCACGCTCAGTATTATACCCTCTGTGCTCATCAGGTGGGTCATGACTTCATTTCTTCTTTTTCTTTTTTTAACAAATGCAAATCAACTGTTAAATACCAATTATGGCCATCACTGTAATGGTACGAAGGTACTTTATCCTGGCGTAGCTTCTTTCCTGTGCTGTGCAGTAGTAACTGTGCCAAGTCGAGCCTTTAAAATTTGGCGTTGTGCTGCTTTATGCATGCATGTGTGGTTGAAGGGCTGGGAATTCTGTGTGTAGACAGACTTTCATTGATACTACAACACATGTGGAATAAATAATAGTATTCTTCCCCTTGGCAGCTCTGGATGGGTGTATTTTAAGAGCCTGCCACCCTGCCATTGCTATGATTATTATTTGTTCCTCTAACAGAAACAGTGCAACATAATCCATTGCCATAGTTTAACCTTCTTTATCACAAGCCCCGTGAAGCAGTCTGTAATCCCAGAGGAGGAAAGTGATATTGTTTAAGCTTCGTGGCTGTTCCAATTAAATCCTTGCTTTTTGTGCAAAATACCTTGCTGTAAAAAGGACAGCACTGAAGTGGTCCATTTGTGGAGGCTTCTCTGTTTTATTCTCAGTGCTCCATCATCGTCATCTTTCCCAATAATTAGACAACAAAACAGGACAAGCCGTGTCACCCTGCAGATGCATTGTAACGCTAAGTGCATTCAATGACCCAAAGCCTGGCATTATCTCTCGTAATGCATACCTCAGAGTATCTCATTGTGCTTGTAACTGTTTCAGTATTTTTAATTGCCGTTTGTATACCCAGCCCTTAGAAAACTGTGCGCATCAGGCTTTAATGGTTTGTAATTACATGACTCCCAGTTTTAGATCAGGTTTCCCTGTATCTACAATAGTCTTATAACAGCTTTTCACTTCTTCTGAACGGGAGCTCTTGTACTTCTTGAAGAGCATGAATATAGCTCCTTGAGTGCACCTCTTTTTTTTTTTTTTCCTGGCAGCTATAGATAAATTAATTTCTCATTTGTGGTAGATAATATTTTTATAGTTAAAATGAAGTTGAAATGACTTATGTGTACTTCAACACATAAAAAGGGGAAGGTTAAAAATCATATTTCAATTGGCAGTTGTTAAAATGCAATTATACCTCCCCAAGGTAGCATGGCAGAAGAAAATATTTTAAAAGTTCTCTCTGAAAGTTTAAAAATTCAATTAATGTCATGGAAGTATAAACCTAGAGACTTGACTTCAGAGGAGCAGTTGCTACCCGAGTTCCTCAGCTTTTATAAAGTAACCTTAAGCCCTGTTAGCTGGCTTCATCAAAGCTGCTTCCAGTGCACGAAGTGCAAAAGATGCGGAAACACTCACAAGAGTTTTGGTCTGAGCTTTCGTAGAAGGGCATAGCAGCAGCATCTGTTGGGGTTTTTTCTTGAGACAAAAGTGTAAGATAACAGTCCTGGTTTTTTAGCCCATCTGTCAAATGCTCCTGCTAATAATTAGGAAACGGTTTTCAAGATTTTCCAAGATGTGTCTCCAAAGAATCAGCAAGAGAATTGCAGTTGAGAACCAGGGAATAGGGCATTCATCTAAGACACAAAAAAATTACAGCCCAAATCCCGCCATCGGTGCCTGCAAGACTGGAAGCGGTACCTGAGCTCCCTACCTGGCTGCCACCCCTCCCTTCAGGTCACCTGCTCTTCCTCTGCCTCAGTTTCCCTGCTTGTAAAGTAAAAGTAGTTGTAATTAGGGGAAAGCTACTGCTAAAATTGTACAAGCCTGATGTGCACCGTTATCTTGGAGGTGGTTGCCTGTAGCGGGACTCAGTTCCCTTGGTTTTCTGTTTTAGTGCAGAGCTACCAAACTCAGGATTAGAGCTGCATGGGCCAGCCTTTCTCCCCCCGCTATCCATACGTTTCTCACAGTGATGATGTTCCTATAGGTGTCTCTAGTAGCCGGCTCAAGGCACCACCCACTCCAAGGGGACTTACCTTTGAAATAAAATCTCTAAAATCTGACTCTCTCCTGCCTGGGGGTGAGAGAAGTTTTACAGATTTCAAAGTGACCTGTCACAGAATCACAGAATGGTTTGGGCTGGAAAGGGCCTTAAAGCCCATCCACTTCCAACCCCCTGCCATGGGCAGGGACACCTTCCACTAGACCAGGTTGCTCCAAGCCCCATCCAGCCTGGCCTTGAAGACATCGTCATTAAACTATGAGTGTCATTCAAGTCCCTTTTTAATGTCTTGGGCCAGATTCTGTCCTCCCAGTATCCATATTATCAGTATATGTAATTGATGTTGGTGTAAACAATACCAAGACTGAATCCTTCTCTGCTCTGTCTTGCGCAGTCTTTCCAGCAACACCACAACTAATTCCAGTTCTTGACCTGAATGATAACAAGGTCTTAGTAAATGCTATGCTGACCTTGATAGCGGTGAGAAAAACATGAGCTGCAAGTATTTTCACCTTGGTTTGCTAGAAATTTCTTTTTAGGAATACTAAGGTGCAAAGTAACAGAGAAGTTTTCTGATTACAGTTCTTTCTTACAAGTTAATACATTTTATTAAATGTAGCTCAGATCTGAATCCAACAGTGGAAACTTATTCCCAAAGGAGTAAAAGCGAACTGTGCCTGAATACATTTAGCCTGTGTTATTTCTTCTCACCCTGTAGTTAGGTATCAGGTAACGGTGGTTGGTAGGGAGGTCAGAGCACATGGAGCTGGCAGTCCTGAGCTTGCCTCGCCGCTACCGACCTGCTCGCGGGCAAGCCAGCTTGTTGGTTTGGGTGTGCATCCCATAACGGTGTGACAGCTGCAGTGACCGTCCTGCTGCAGGAGCGCTTAGCCTGGCAGCCAGACTTTGTACGCTGAGGGTAGCGTTGCCCTGACCTGGAGAAGGCTCGTGGGGTGGAATGACCTGGAAGCCCTTTTTGACGCGATACTGTGAAACAAAACGGTGCCAGCGGTAGGGAGGGTTTGGCGTGGCTGTCACACACAAAACCCTTCCAGACAAGGGGTCTAAGGGCAAATGTTCCCTTGCCCATGACAGACGTCCATGGGTTGCTAGCAGGCCTTCTCCCTTGCTGGGCAGGATAAGCACTGTGCTGAGATAAGACGGTTGGCAGTGATTTCAGTGGGCAGTCTGACTTCCCACGTGGTTTATCAGTCCTGGCATCAGCATTTTACTTCCTGCCATTCTACTTTCTTATCAGCCACCCAGATTTCACCACACTGTTTTTCTAATTAACATCCTTTCTCTCCCCTGCCATGATGGCTGCGGTCAGCTGGAGGCGTTCTACTCCATATTCACCACCGAACAGCAAGACCACGTCAAGTCCGTGGAGTACCTGAGGAATAACTTCCGACCACAGCAAAGCCTGAACAACAGGAAGGTGTCGAAGTCTGCCGTGAAGGATGCTTGGAGCCAAGATATGACAGATACCTTGGAAAATCCGCTCGGCACAGAAGCTTCCAAAGGTAGGTTACACTTAGGAATTTTGTGCTTGACTAACAGGAGAATTTTTTTCGCCTACTTTGTCATCAGGCGGTGTGAAGGATAGCTGTGAGTTACCAAAGAAATAATACGGTGTACGCAGGCACTCCTTGTTGGTATGTATCAAGAGATTAACTACTCCTCTGTGTGCCTGCAGTTCCCTGTGAAACTCGCTGTCACAAGGTGCAGTGGCAGTAAAGCCCCAGAATATGTGAGTCTCAAGCTGTTGATGTCCCTGTTTCTGCCAACTGGCTGTAGGGCCTTAGAGATCCCTGACAAAAGGGAAACAGGAACGGACAAGGTCAGAGGTAAAATTTCAGCCCCATTAGCACCGACCCATTGGGTGTCGGAATGGGAATAGAGTATCCAGATGTGGTTACAGGCTTCATTTTTACAGTAACAAGACTGTTGAAGATCCTTTTAATTCAATGTTTGTATCAATCTGGTGGTGAAAGGGATAAAAAACCTCTTCCTTATATGCAGGTGATTTCTAATGTCTTGCTGAAGTGTTTCATGTGCCTTTTCATAGAGCAGCTGGCGCTTGCTTCTGTCAGACATTGGATAATGAGCTGGCTGGAGGGGGGTAGGAGGGAGGGTGCAGTCGTGTTGGCACAGACAGCCCTGGCTAGAGGAGCACATCAAAAATTCTGAGAGAAATGTGTACTGGATAAAAGAAGACTAGAAATAAATATCATTTACTACCTTTATTTGCCTTTATTTTATTGAATGGTGTTATTTATCGGATGGGGGAATGCCACGTACTTCCCAGTCCTCGGTCTTGAGAGGTTCTTGGTGCTTTAGCAGTTCTGGGTGGAGGTGAGGGAGAAGGGGGGGCAGTTTGCCAGAAGGAAGCAGCTAAGCAGATTTACAAGCTTCCCTTTCGTACCTGGCATTTCCACCTGGCCAGGCACAGAGCGCGTAGTTTTTCGAGGACGTGAATCATGAAAACAGCTGCGTTCAGCAACCTCCCCCTCCCAGGAGAGTGCTGAGAGTGCTTGAAGAGCGTACTTCTCAGGGCTCATTATTCGGTGAGCGTGCTTATTTTTATATATATAATATACACGCACACAAACCTCATGTACATTAAAGGCAGCCTTGGGACAGAGAATTTACATCAGAAGTAAGGAGGAGATCTTGGCAGTGAAGAAACCCTGCTACGCTCTGATACTCCGGCCTGCAGTTTTCAATCAGGGTTTTAACAGCAACATGTGTCAATATTTATTTCTTCAGTTATATCCTGCGTACACATTACTTACCCAGAACAGTGATGAAAGTTAATAGGTTACGTTATGTTAAAAGTGACAAAACTGACTAGTTTTCATTTTGAGTGCAGCCAGGGTACCTCTGGTACATGTGGTGTAATATTCAAGAGGATTTTACTGCTTTGGCCGCATGCCTGCATATTCCTCACCTTGCTGGATGCATTTTTTAAGATTATAAAAGTGCTTTTGGTGATTTTCACCCCCATAGTAAATAGCTGAAGCCCACAATTCTGACAGAGCATTACAAACGCAAAGGTCTGTAGTTAATGGGCTCACCTTGAAGTTGGAAGTGTGGATGCTGAAGGAGCACTTGAATAAGTGGAAAGATTCCCACTGACTTTGACCTTTAAGGACTCTAAGGCTCAGAGCCCTAGAACCATGGCCCTCCATCCACGGGCACATGGCTTAGTTAACTCTGCGTGAGCTAGCCCACTGGAGCAAGCGAGCCACACAAACGTTAGCCCACGTGTAGACAGCTTGGTGCTTGACACCTTACGTGCCTGGGGACTGGTTTCCTGAGCAGGTTCTCTCGGGGTCCTCTCCCATCGTGTCTGGTACACCAGTGCTCTGCACTCCTGCCTGCCTGGGAATTCGAGCTTATGGCATGCTCAGGAGAGACCCTCAGGCGGGAGGCATGCCTTCCTGCACTTCTC
>NW_010226054.1:192043-209907 GCF_000690775.1 Eurypyga helias
ACAGCATTCAGCATGCCGTCTAATGGCAGGGACGATGCTGGGGTCGGTGATTTTATTTCTCTTGAGCTTTTGCTATAGGAGGCTAATGGCTGGGCAGCCAGTCTTTCTGTACCACCTCTGTCAACTTGTCACTTTTTGGGTTGTGTGCACACCAGGGGACACTGAAAATAGGTGCGTTTTTTTCATGAACTTAAAAATAAATAGGTTGCTGCAGTGTGGCTAACACAAAATGGATTGTAGCGTATCCTCCAAAGGTTACGGGGATGAGTTATAGCTGTTCCAGAGATATAACAGTGTGGATGCTTCTGGCCCCTTCTTTGACAAAGGTGAACAGGGATGATGTGCCTGGTCCACTGCGCATTCTGAACTGCTGACATATAAATAAAATGAGTTGAAGTCGTAATACTTGAGTGAAAGCTAAACCTATTGTTTATTCAGCTAGTAAATACAGTACCTCTTTATATGGTGTCATTCATGCAAAAGTACTGAGGAGCCGAGTGCACGGAGCATTTCTCAGCCGGGCAGTCTAGCATACAAATAGAAGAGTGTAGGGTTAGCATAACAAATTTGTTTTATGCAGATTCTTCTGCACACCTCGTGGTTGCATCTCAATGCTTTCCACATTGCATTAAGCAGTGTGACCGGTGGCTGTCACATGTTGGCTCCTGCCTACCCTCCCCATGCTTAGAGCTGTGCGTTGTAGAAAAAGGCAAGGTCACGAGAATGTGTCTTTTTACTCGCTGCAAGGTGATATGGCTTGTGATGGTCTTCAGCTCTGGAGAGGAAGTTTGGATTTGTTTGTCAGTGTGAATTTTTGCAATTTGTTTCCTCTGTCACACTCTATTAAAGTCTGTGGGCAGTATTGCTAATCTAGAAAACAGTGTAGCGTTCGTTATGTAAGCCTTCCTTATTTTGGAGGAAAATGTGCCCAGAACAATTTGCATAATGTTCAGAATAATGTTCAGAATTCCCCGGTGAACAGGGAATTTCAGATCAGCACAAAGCAATGCAGCTCTGCAGTTGTCCATGGATGAATGTGCTATCCTCAACAGTTTGGCACCCATCGGGAACGCCTTTTCTCCCAGCTATCAGGGCTATCCAGGTCGCAGCACCGTGACCAGTAGCATAACCTGCAGATACACTGGAGGAAAAGTGTTTCTCACTTTTTTTCAGAGGACTGCCAGTCCTCTGAGTATTTCCTTAGCAAAGCCCTGTAAGTGGTGCCACTCGGTAAATAAAATATCTTCTGGGAAAGGCAATTTTAGGTCAAACAAAACTGTCAGTGCGTTGGGATCCAGTTTATTAGCCAACACGAATGTCACCAGCCTTTTGTTCGCAGCTACTCTCCTCTCCCTCCTCTTCTGTAATTGTGAAGAGGCACTGAAAGGAGGGGCAGTGTTTTCAATCATCGGGATACAAGATGGTGAAAATATTTTAGCTAATTTAAAATAGTGTAGAGGGCTAATTTTTCACTTGGGAGTGAAAACTCCAGTTTTCTTTTTGTGCTCCTGTTTAGCAAGAGTTGTTGTCTTTGGTTCCATTATCTCATTCCTTCCTCCTGTTGGCAAAAGCTGATGTAAAACAGTTCTCTTGAGGACTTCTTGTATGCCTGGAATAAAAGCATATGCGTAGGACCTTTGCTGAATCAGGGCCCATGAGCTGAGCTTAATTCTTACGTTGATCCTGGAGCTGTTTCAAGAAACCATACAGGTCATCTTTCAATATATTATTTCTGAAGCCTACCACTCGGGGTAAATACTGTTCGGCTGTGTAACTGTAGCACCTGGTAGATTGATAATAAAGCATCATACACTGGTGTTTTAAAGATGAGACTTTCAGAGATTCAAGGTAGGCAGTGGATCGTCAGGCCTGTAAAATTTAACAAGTATGCTCAGCAACGTTACAGGACTGGTTTGGTGGTTTTGAAAAGTTAGAGGTTCTCTGTACAGACATATTAAACCAGGAATGTATAAAATATTCATCAGATGCTGTAGGTATCAGTGACAGTGTTTGATTTTTTGCACACGACCAGCTCGGTTAAAATCGCCTCTTTTCTCCTCTGGCCTGTCCTCTGTGGCTCAGGACTGTGTTGCTCTGTCACATCCCATATTGTGCTCCTGCCTTTCCCCGGGCTGCTCTCAAGCAGCTATGCTGGAGGGGTTGCTAATTATTTATCAGTTTAATGGTGTACATTGCTCTTCAGGGACAAATAGGCAGGTTTCCAACATGAAAGTCCATCCAGTTCAAGGACCTGACTCTGCATGTTCCTTACTATTTCACGTGTTGTGTCAGCAAGCAGAGCTGCATTTACAAAACAAGACCTGCCTCAGCAAAGGTGTAGGGATGGAAGCTCGGGAGGAAAAGGTGTTTCATTTCCTTGTTTCAGGATGTACCCCATGGGCAACAATATTTGCCCGTTTTATTTTGCTGCTGATTAGGACCATCAAAGGTGGTTTCTTTCTCTTTATGTATTTTAACACTGGGGAAAAAAAACCTTTAACCTTTCTGTCTCATTAAACGTGCTGCAATCCTCACAACACTTCAACAAGCATCCCATGTGAGGGGCTCTTGACATCAGAGTTTTCTTTCACAGATGCCTGATTACTTCTCCAAAGGTGTCTGATTACTCTTTGCCGGAGTCTCAAATGATGCTGTTTCCCATCAGTGGGAATTCGCCTTCGAGTACCACCTTTAATTATGATCCTAGACTAAGTTAAGCAATGCGCAGTCATAAATTCACTCTAGTAAAACTTACTTATCTTGGATTCTGAATTAACAGCCGGGATGTTTCCCAAGTAGTGTACCATGGCAACACACAGTTTGGAAGTCACTGGAACTTAAGGCGACTAAAACATGGATGGAAGATCTTGGATTTTCCCTCCTGTGCGTGTTGCACTGGAGGCTCGGCTGCAGCTGCCAGCCTGCCGTCACAGGTGTGGCGCTGCGCAGGCACAGCACTTGAGCTCATATTCACTGTTTCACGGCTCCCGACACCAGAAATGCAACTGCAGCTCCTGCAAAGGTATTGCTTTTTCGACACAGTGTAGCATCCTTGCCTTGGGGTGCATCTCCGCTGCAGCCCAGGTTCCTCTGGGGATTCGGTGCAGTGACATCACCGTTTTGAGGCAGATATTTAGAGCATTGGCAGCAGTGTTTCCGAATGAGAACAAGTTATTTGTCTCATTTATAGCCTCTGTTATTACTCCCAGTAATTTGTTTTTGCTTTCTAAATGCCCGTGTTTTATGAGAACTCTCGCAAAACAACTTTGCAGGCTCTTCATGCCCTCCGGTTCTCTCTGGGAGGCCAAGAAGGATGTTAGGCAGAAAAGCTGTACTCTTGCAGAATGCCGTTTATGTATTTTAGTCAAACCCAAACGACCACAGAATACTTTGTAGCAGCAAGTGTAATCTATCCAAAACAACGATACGGTAAATGTAAATTTAAAACGATACATTATTGAAATCTTAAATTGGGGTTGCTACAGCAAAATGGTAACTATTTATTTTTTGTAAATACCTAAGGGAAAATTAAAATAAGCAAGAACCTTTTTTAGTTAATTTATGATACGTTTACATTACAGCTCATTATTCTCATCCTTTGGAAGAATCTGTTTTACAGATTGATTGCTTCATAGATTAACTCCTCCCTCCCGATTTCCTTGGATTTCTTTCTGTGATTTCATTTTATTACGAAGATCATCCTTTCCTGATTCCGTTCCCCTTTCATGGACTCTACTTCAGTCAGGTCAGCGCCCTACTACAGCGAGCCGGTGCAGATGAATCTATGTATCATTATTAGGATTTCTGCTGGCGCAGCAGGCGGGCTCGGTGCAAAAGGTTGCACTTCAGGGTGGTAACAGCGTGCTGCTAATTGCTTGCCCTGCATCTTCTCTGCGCTGTAGACCAGCCCGGCTGCCACTACGCCTCGGCGCTCCGAGTGAATGTACTCACCTCTTGCTGCAAGAGTCTCTTTTGATGTGCACCTTGAGTACCTGCTGTAATCACATTTTAGGCAGAAATCAGTGTGCTCCTTCTGCATAGCTGATCCCTTCCACCTCATCCATGTCTTGCTCTGCGATTCTGGGTCCTCGTGTATGCCGGTGTCTCGGAGCACGTAATGCGAAAGCGGGAAAGGACGGGTTGCTCCCTTCTAAAGAGTCCCAGATCAGTCAGGTGGAAGGCAAAGTGCTTCAGGAAAATAGCTGACCCATTTTGAGAGTGAATCAGGTACAAAATGGCATGGTACGTATGCCTGACATAGGTCTCATGCTTCCCCTTGCAATGGCTCTGTTCTGTTTTCACCTGTAGTAACTTCCGTGTAGTTGTAATGGGAGCAGCACGTGTCTGTGCCTGAATGTAGTGGACAGCTTGCCAGTACGTTTATCAATAAACAGAAAGTGACTGCTTGCACGTGTTCATAGAGACTATGAAGTGCCCAGACCAAGGGAGCAAAAGGAATCCAGTGTGAAAGTTTGAGGAGGGTTTGAGTTCACAGCTGCCACTGAAGCTGGAAGAGCCGAGTACTTGTAAGGGAGCTTGATGATTTATTCTATTTACACCCACAAGGAATTCCTTTCTGCACTGCCTACCTGCCTGTCCGGCTCTTTGGCAGTGATTTTAATTTCAGTCTTGACAGTACTTCGGACCGTGAGTGCCTGCAGCTCATCCCTTGCGTAGGAAAGAGCCTCCAGAAGCTATGAAAGGGAAGCTGCTTTCCCAGTCTGATTTTGGGCATCCCTCAGGCACGTACTGGGATGCTCTACCAGCCCTGTCAGCTTGTTCTTCCTATGCTACCCAGTCCAAGCAGCACTGGGACGTTGGAAAGGGCGGCTTGGCTAACACGGCCAATACATGTCCTTCTGGTAGGAAACCCTCCTTTCCCTCCTTGTTGGCACAGCACGCGCTGCTGAATGTGATCACACACAGCACATCAGACACGCTGTGTAAATAAGGACACGGGTGTACACTTTTAACCCGAATCACCCTCTGTGTATGTGCAGTGTAAAGGCAAAATCCGTGGGGCAGATCCCTGGCAGACATCAGCCCAGCATGGCACCTGGTAGTGCAAGGCACGGCCTGAATCCTCTGCAGCCGCCGAGCACTCGGGCCACAGCTGTAGAAATGCTATTTATGACATATATGCAATATTTGAGCTCAACATAGTAAAATACACAGTCCATGCCTTTCAGTAAAACAGGGTCTGTTGCCATGATGCTGTGGAAACTCAAATACTACAAGGAAAACCATACAGGAATGAATCCAAACGCTGGTTGTGCATCCACTTCAGGAAACGGGCAGTCAGCAGAGAGGAGAGCCGAGCTTACCCAGAGCCCCGCCACCAGAGTGCCCTGTGTGCCAGCCAGGTTATTTCACAGGGCTCATAAAACAAGCACAGGGTCTGTCAACATCCCTCACAGCTTAAGAAACAGCCCTCTCTGAAGCACAGTGAAAGGTAAGAGCAGGGAAGATAAATAGTCTGTCTCCTGTAGCTACATTGTGCCTGTGGATTGAAGTAGATCAACACAAATATTTGTGTGTACGGCATGCTCCGGAGCCTGCGAATGCCTGCTGGCAAAGTGCAGGCAGAGGTAAAGGAAAAACCTGTGCTTCTCTTCCAAGCAATTATCCTTATATATTAATAATGTCATTTATAAGCACTCTGAGAAGTTAACAGCGTACACTAAAGCAAAGCAAAAAAATTGCGAACGTTTAGTAAAAGGAGAAGGCGGAAAATGCTCTAAGTATGCCTCTTAGCACTTTTCTACGTATGAAAGCCTGTGTTGTCTCTGCGTATGATCCTCGTAGTCTGTCTGTTATCCTCTGGGAGCACAGCCCTCACTGAACTCCGAGATTGAATCCGACAGCCCCAAGAATGTTGTTGTTTGTTATGGATCGGAGTTTCTTCCCAAGCATCTCCACTGAGTCTCGCCAGTGCGAGGTGGCTGAATCCGACACTGTGTCACTTCCCTTGCCGTGACACCAGTGGCACGGCACTGGAAGCAAGCGTGAGTTTTCTCATTGCAGTATAACCCATATTCCAGTGTTTCAGGGCTTTTTTGAAGTTTTGAGGGTCTCTGAATGAGAAGGAATATACATGTGTGTGTATATAGACACAGGCGTATAGTTAAAAGTGTTTTTCTTCCTTTCTCTGTTGGTGGCATCGCTTTGTCTTGCCTGCAGTTGGGTTCCTGGGGCTGCAGGGCTGAGCGAACTTGGTGTAGGATTTTGCCGATAGCACAGGCATCAGTGACAGTTTTCAGGTTTCTCTGAAATCAGTTGGGAAACTTGGGGCTGAGTTGGGTGTCATTTCGGCAACAGCAGCAAGTGATCCATCTGTCCTGCCAGACTGGTCCTTCCAGCTCCTTCCCAGTGCTGGGGCAGAGGGGAAGAAACACCCTCTCTCCCCAGAGGGCTTGGCCACCAAATAGTTTGCTCTTACGTGGGGAATAAAGGTATGAAACCCCCATACTGACCTCTCAGTTTCTCTCCAACTGAGCATGTGGGAAGAAATGCCCCATCTACCATCCTCGGTGCTCCTCCTTTGGAAGGAAGAAACGCTGGTCCCTACCACTCACCCCATGCAGATCCCACGAGATAGCAGGGATATACCTGTGCAATATCAGTGAGAAACAAGAAAAGGGAAGCTCCTCTCACCTTATGGCCAGGAGCTTCTGCCCAGAGCAAGAGCAGACCCTTGTCCTCGTCATTTAGCCACCCCTGAGCAGTCCTGAGCCAGTAACGTACTGTGGTCACATCCTGATGCCCTGTTTCCTTCCTCCACATATGAATTGCCTTAGAAGATCCCTGCCCATCTTGCCACGAGGGATTCAGGACTTCACTGCCACGTTGCTTTTCTGTGCTGAAAATTGCCAGGGCTTCATCACCCGACGTGCATCCCTCAGTACCCAGGAAGGGAACAGCAGTTTTGCATGGCTGAGACGTGCAGCAGGAGGGAGAGAGTGGGATTTTCCAAAAGAGGACATAGCACAGCTAGAAATAACTGCCTTTAAAGTGGTGACATTTTTATGCATGGAAGAGCTATCTTAGAACATTTTTAGCAGATTTTTATAAATCCCTCTGAGCCCAGTGCCACTGGATTCATCATGTGAGGCACCTGTTTTACAGGGAGAAGGTATACAAGCAATAACTGAATATACAGTTCTTGCACTCTCTCAAACTTTCCCTAAATAGCTTTTTTTATAACCGCAGGTAGCAGATGCACAAAGCGTGATGAAACCCAGGGAGTTTGGCTGGGTTTGCGTTTCTGTCTGTGAAGGGGAAATGTAGGCTGCTTTAAAAAAACTGTAATATTCTCTTACATGCCCCTGCTGCGTTCACGGGTGTGTCTTAATATCAGTGGTTAATTCTTGCAAAACAATAAGCCCCCTTTTTGTCTTTCAGCTCTCTGAAATGGAGCTGCCAGGAGCTTTTGGATTAAGCTTTATCAGGCTTCAGTTAGGAAAGCCTCGTGGAGGTTACGTAGCCAAATACAACATACAAATCAAATTATGGGAGAGATGAATGCAGAGTTGTTAAATTAATTTTGTTTGTTCCAGCCCATTGGAATGTTTTTAACACGAAGAAAATAATTCTCTGCTGTGTGGCTGGCCTGGCCAGCACTTAGGAGGGTATTAGCATGCTGTGTTTGTCTGCGAGTGGCAAACAGGTTTTCTCCAGGCTTCAGTGAGCCCTGGAAGACAACCTAGCCAAGGTGCCTTGGTTGTCTGCCTTCCCCGGCAGGCTGCTCTGCGGAGAAGGGCTCCCCGCAGCCCCGCACATGGCCAACATCTGGAATCGCCAGCCGAGGCTGCCCTGTGTCGGGTCAGGGGGCTTCCTCCAGCTGCGCCCACGCAGCCCACCCTCTTCAGCTGGACTCCAGGATGCAGGAGCCAGCTGGTTTGCCAACTTCCCAGTTCAGGTCATTCCCAGCAGGAGGGAGAGGGAGGTTTGCTCTGAGAGGTGAGCTCGGACCAGCACACAAGCCCATGGTGCTGCAGACGTGCTCGCCTGTTGGGTGCCCCCGCGACGTAGCCCCGTGCCCACGCGAGGCTTTTCTGCCTCCGGGACTCCTGGCATGGCCGGTCGGCTACCCAGGACACAGCGGCTTTGGTGTCCTGCTAGACCAACGGAGGGCCAGGTAACGGCTCACTACTGCCCTGCACCGCAGAGGGACATCCTGAAACCCTCCTCCATCATCCTTATTAGCCCTTAGGATCCGAATTTAAAAGACAGCATTAGTAGTACTTCATCTAAAAACATCTGAGAGACTATTTCAGTGAGAAATGATGCTTGGATGTTGGTTGCGGTCCTTTTTTTTTCCTCAAGCAATCAAGAATTCACAGGCTTCTCTTGCTAATTTAGCCTGGTTTAAAAAAAAAAAAAAAAAAAAAAGCTTGTGTTTCTCTTTAGTGTGTCCTGACTCACTTCAGGAAGGTGCAAACTCCTCCCTCCCTGTCCCAACCTCTTTCCACGTTTCTACTTGTCTTTCAGCTGCACATTTTGCAAAATCAGTAGAGGCTCTTTAGCATCTAAAAAAAAAGGCAAGCAAAGAGCCTGTGATTCTTTTAATCTTCTTTTAAAAATCCAAGGCACACAGAGTATTGAAAGGAAAATTAGAACTCTGGAAAATGCCAGCTGTTTTATAGATGGTCAAATCATTACACTTTTTTCCTTGCGTTTCAGACATTCGCTAAGTTATTATGTATCACTTTAATTAAATCATCAAATTGAATTATTGGATCAAATTATTTTTTTTATTCCATTGTGTCCTGAGCAGGTTTGGTTAAATTAATAAAACTATATGTTTCATTTTACAAAAGATTTCTTTTTTGCCCATTCATAAGCTGTTAAAAAAAAAGTGTCTGAAAAGAAAAGGTTGGTTATTACTTAATTAGATCAGGTAGTGCTATGTGCCTTGGCGTAATTGGAACAAAGTCATACTAAGTCATGATAATTTTGTAGTATTTACTATGAAAAAGCAGTATTGTAAATTCAGTCTCTTTTTGGCTGGCTGTGGTTGAGGTTTGTGCTCATCAAAACGTGTCTCAGCGAAGTCATTGGAGTCACTCAGCTGCTTATAAGCGCTCATGACCTTAGAATCACAGAATGGTTTGGGGGGGAAGGGGCCTTAAAGCCCACCCAGTCCCACCCCCTGCCATGGGCAGGGACATCTTCCATAGACCAGGTTGCTCCAAGCCTCATCCAGCCTGGCCTTGGACACTCCCAGGGATGGGGCATCCACAGCTTCTCTGGGCAACCTGTGCCCTTTCTTGGATCAAGGTGCAGGGTCAGGGAGGATCTCCTAACTTTAAGCCTGTGAGTCTCCTGTTTATCCTTGGGATATAATCCCCCTGACTGGCATGAGCTACTCCGAGTAGCTTCAATGCCAGCTGGAAAGAGGGGAGCAGAGTAGAGGGGTGACAGCTCCCTGTGGGGGCTTGTGGTCCTTGTCTGGGAAACAGCTGGCTTGCCATGCTTGAAGGGTACTGCAGTTCAGGTAGGTCCCTCTGTCTCTCGTGAAGGTTACCTGTTTGAATTCTTTCTAAAACAATTTGATGCATGATTACTCTAACTACATAAATCTCTGCATGTCCTCCTGGTGAGGACAACTTCTAGGTCGGGGTAGTCCTTCACCCTGGGCCCCCATCTCTGATAGGATCTGATTAGGTGGAGCGATAAAGGCTGGCCTAGCATTTTGAAGCGTAATTCTGTGATGACAAAGGGCTTCAAAGGGGGCAGTTATGATTTATTGGTGCAGTTATCAATAAACAGTGATGTCAGTGAGAATTGATCCGACTCTCTCAGTGGGAAGAGGTGAGCATGGAGAGGCATACCAAGGATCGGGAAGCTCTGTAAATAATGACAACAGCGGCTACTTTGGCTGTGCCCTCTCAGCCAGGTCCTGGCCGCCTTCACCCCGTGCTCTGCAGCACCCTGCCTCTGCGCGCTCCCTGCAGAGCCCAGGAGGGAAGGGGTCTCCAGATCCCGGCGTGGCTTCTGGCTTTGTGGCACCGCCAGCAGAATGCTGGTTTGATCTCTTCAACCCAGTGTAAATAGAAATTCGTATTAGTTTTGTCAACAACTTGCAGTACTGCAGGGTTTGTTTGCTCGGCTGGATCATCCTCCTGGGTTGAGTAGGAGGATCTACTGCAAAGCTGCAAGGTTGTCACCACTCCTGGCAGGAGCAAACCCCAAAGAAAGATCTTTCCTGCCCAAGCATGTTTCTGCAAGATACATTCTCTTGTTTGGGCTAGCTACAAAATGTGAGTTATAACTCCGCACATGCATCTGAGAGGTATTTTTCTATTGTACTGGTGATATTGGTGTTTACAGCATTTAATCATTTTATTTAGGAACGCTAGCTATTTCAGTAATGGAACAGCAGAGCTACCTGCAAGTCCAGGCGTAGGAATAGACTTTTCTCCCCTTCAGTGCTGCCAGGACTCTTTAGAAGTGAAATAACGGGCAAGTATACAAGCAGTCACATACCTGCTGAGTGCAACAAGCTGAATGTGTTGGCTTTAAATGGAAAAGTCGTACTGGGAAAAATAATTCTGCAGACAGTGTCAGCAGGATGGGCTGGATGACACTCCGACTTTCCCTGGCAGAAGACCAGCCACAGCACATGCGTTTAGGTACCGTTGCAAGTGATTTTTTCTTGGTTCAGAGTTTATATTGGGAAAGAGAATGTGAGAATCTGTCCTGAATTGTGTATTTTAAACACGATTTTTAAAGCTGGGAAAAAACCAAAACTCTTTGGAGTTGGGAAGCGAATGATGTCCCTTTTCAATAGCATGTGAGTGCCATCTAGTGTTCTTCATTAGTGCCTGGACCTTGACATTCCCAGGGCTTGAAAAACGTTTTTCTTAAGCAGCCCACTCCTCCTGAAGTGTATAGGCTGGGTTTGCCCCCGGGATTGCTCTTCCCTGGAGAAATTTGGGGTTTGGTGCCTGCAGCAAGCAGAAGCCGTGGTTTTGCTCACTGGTTAAGCTGTGCCTATGCTGACGTCCCTGCTGACTTTAGCTTGAGCGAGAAGTGACTTGTGCCTCCCCGCTGCAGGCAAGGGTAAGAAGGAATGGCTTTCAGAGACTGGCTGGAGGGTTCTCCTGCCTGTTAGGAGGAGGAAGAGGTGGCCAAGGTCCACCAAGTGCCACTTTTCCCTGTGCTGGTGATCTGACTGACAATCAGCTGAGAATCTATGAAGGAAAATAGAGAGAGGAGTCTGCTCATGTGCAAAGATATACTAGGTTAAGAGGAAAATAAATACTTGCTGACCCAATAGTGTCACATTTTCAGAGGTTCCACCTATTTGCAGGGTTTGCAGAGCACACCGGAGTGTTTCTCCCCTTCCTATGGCAGGAGACTGCAAGCCAGGGAAGCTGAGGCTCTGCATGTTCCAGTGCGGAGCTCTGAAGTGCCCACATTCAAGCGTACGTGCAAAAGCCAGGAGTGAAACTAAGTTGAGAACTAAGCAACCTGCCTGCAGAGGATGGATTCTCTCGCTCCCTTTACTCTGGAGAGCAGAAAGCAGCTGCAGGTGGTATTAAATCCCATTGGTCTCGGTGGATTGCAGTCTAAGCTATTACTGTAGGCAAGGGTATTAAAGCAAAAACCTGGCTCTTAAAGTGAGGCACAGTTTCCTGTTTGTTTTCTCTCGGTTATTTAGGAGAGCTTCATATTTTTTCCTTCTGTTTATTTTTTTTTTAGCTTGCAGCACTCCCCCGGTCAACATGAAAGTGCAGCCTGTGAACAGGACAGCATTACTCGTAACCTGGAATCAACCAGAAACCATCTACCACCCTCCGATCATGAACTACATGATCTCATATAGCTGGACTAAAAATGAGGATGAAAAGGAAAAGACTTTCACCAAGGACAGTGACAAGGACCTGGTAAAACCACAGCATCAACCCAGCCATATGTACCAAGCTATCCTTATATTGTTATTTTCTCAGTAGAAGGAGGTAGAGGAGGAAAGTAGATTTTTACCTTACGGACAGGCTAGCGTTTGGCTCGTAATGAATTGCTATTAGACTGTTCAGCATTAGTTGAACGTTGCCTAACAGACTACCCAGAACACTGGAGTGTGAATTTATAGTTTATGGGAGTGCATAAAGGACTAAATCTGCAGACACTTTTTCATGTACTGTTGCCGAGAAGCAGCTGGCTTGGGAAACAGTTAGGCTCTGAATACTTTCTGGCTTGTGTTCAGCTCAAAGATTTTCACATTAAAAGCCTGATCCCCCAAAATCTGTTCCTGGGCTCAGGCTTTTGCTGTGCGTAGCCCCTCGCAGACTTTGGAGCGGTTTCTGGTCGGCAGGTGCTGCCCAGCAGTAGGAGTGTCATGGGCAGGGCTAGCAGAGCGTTGCAGAGCGGCCCTGCACAAGCACTGCCTGCGTCTGGCAGTGGAAGAAAACGAGGGAAGAGCGAGACAGGTCCAGCACAGATGGAAACACCCATCTATCTCGTCCACTTAGGGTTTGATCTGCTTGTCGCTCTTGTCTAAGTGGAAGCGAGTATTGTGCTGGTCTTTAACATTCTCTGCATATAAAATCAAAGTGACATATTCAGGTTTGAAAGGGCTCCATTTATTGTTAATCAAAGAAAGCCTCTAGAATAATGAAATCAGTAATTGTATATGCACATGAAAAATGCAGCAGCACAGAGTGTTATTCCTAATGACTGTTACCGTATTTTTTTTCAAATACACAGTCCTCTGGGCCCATTCAATCAGTTATACAATAATACTTCTCTTATTCCCTTAGATGAAGATTCTTTTACTTCATTTCCATTTATACTTTCAATTTCCCCACTAGACATTGTTATCTGGGTCATATTAGGGAATGATGTGCCTCACAAAATCAGAAAGGAATCTATTGAAAGGCACCCAAGGTTATGATGTATTGTAACCTCTCTCTTGTCATAACTTCACACTCTTAAGGGAGATTTTTTTAATCAGGCATAAGGAGGAGAGCCTTAATCAGCAAAAATGAGGTGGGCACAGCAACAGCATCCTGTTTTATGTAAAAGAAATAATTAAAAGGGCAGGGGATGTGATGGAGTGATAGCTTGGAAATAAATTGCAATGAGACGCTGTGCTGTGCAGCAGAGCTTGGAGGTTTAGAAAGCAATGACAGCGTAGTCTATTTTAGGGGGAAAAGAAGGAGGAAACTCTTTTTCAGAGGAAAGTGTAATTTGCTTTCAGTGCTCTGGCAGAGACAGCTGGGCTGTCCTGTCTTCAAACAGAGCTAGACAGTGTTTGGCTAAAGAGACCCCTGGTATTTCAAGTCACCCCCACAGCTACTTCTGCTGTCTGTGGCACACAGGCTGGTGTGGTCACGGGCTAAGGCAAGGCGGAAGAGGAGCTGGGAGGCAGCAAGGCAGGGTCTCGGGTATAAAGGCACACAGGGACATCCCACCCAGGGTGCCGAGCCATCGTATTATAGGGGCCACGGGCATCAAACTGCCATAGCGAGCTTGTTGCAAAATAGAAAGCCAGTTTGAACATACCGTGACTTTTCTGGGCTAATCCCAAGTTTGGGACTTGGATCTCCACCTGTAAACCTCTCATTTTAATTCCTGTAAGGTCACATGATTTGGGGTTTAGGTTTTTCTGAGGAGAGCAGAGACTTTCAGGCATGAAGACTGTCACGAGAGTAGGCGTGGGATGTGTTCATTCCTGTGTCATGGCAGTCAGCAGAGTCTGGGTGCATCACTTTTATCCCAGGGAAGTCCCTTGAAGTTGGCCTTGCCCTCTCCCAGGGGCCCAGTGGATATTTCTGTTTAGAAATAAGTTTGTCTTACATGTCCTGTGTTAGCACAATGCTTTATATATTTCAAGCTGATCGTGGACAGTACTGTGGGGGTAAAAAACTGAATAATATCTATTTTTTTTAAACAGAAGGCCATCATTAGCCATGTCTCACCTGACATCCTTTATCTGTTCAGAGTTCAAGCAGTTTGCCGAAATGAAATGCGTAGTGACTTTAGCCAGACTATGCTCTTTCAAGGTAAAAAAATCCACATGCATATTTTTACATTATGACTATGTGTTTAACATTTTCTTTGCAGGGCACAATATGGTGTGGGATGATTGCAGAAGATGTTTGAATGCATGTAGACAGTGCTAATTTCAGATTGTGGCCAGAAACTTTATCAGAGTCCTATTCCTAGTGATGGGGGTTGGCCTACACCTCTCTGCTGGCAGGTTTTAGGAGAATTCAGAGCTTTCCTTGGTGCTAGTTTTCTAAAACAAATTCATCAGAGACTACTTATGCATCAGAGGCACCGCCACAGCAGAATGCGAGTCTGATGGGTGTCTGGTTTATGTAAAGAGGAAAGGAGATCCGTCCTACCTTGACAACCACATGTGGAGACGTTCTGGTTTTACCATGCACACCACCTTAGTGATTTCCAAACATACATATTTAAATGCAAGCTAAAGACCTGGATGCTAAGCTGTTTTTTGTTATGGATTTCCTTTGAAGTTTATTGGCGAAATGTGGTAAAACTGAGATTTACTAGAGGAACTTGATGCTTTTTGAGTTTTTTAAGTGCTGAAGTTGTGCTCTTTCCTAGGAATTTATTACTACTATTAAGTAGGGCAAAATCCAACCCTGCTGAGAACACTGCCTCCCACTCCAGTTTACAGATATATCTAAACCTCGGAATGGGTAATAGAAAACCAAAACAAGCAGAGAGTTAACAATTTAAATCATTAAGGCAAAGCAAAGAGTTAAGTCACTTGGGTCTGATGCCGTGTGTGGAACAAAATGAGAGGCATTTTTAAATGTGATTTTTGGAAAACATGGGAGTTTAGTCCTACTCTTTAGTACTTAGCATCTGATGGAAGTCAAGCTGCAGACACAATTCTGTTCTGGTCCAGTTCCATGGCACAGTGTTAGCAGCGTTGCAGGCAGAGCAGGGGTTGGAAAACAAATGTCCTGTCCAAGCTGAGTGTCTCCTATGTAGCTCTTGGTTTCACAGTATCTCGGCACAGTGTTTTGGACTTTAAGTGTCAGACAGAAGTCAGAAACGTCATGGCCTCTGGCAGATAATGGAAAAATTATTTGAAATTTGACCGTGATACCTATTTAATTACAATTAAGAGTAGCTCATTATTGTCAGTTTTTCCAGCTACTCTTTGGGTATTCAGCCCAGTGTTCAAAGCAGTGGCAGTGATACAGGCATCTGCAATGGGAGTGGATGTGGCATTTCTTCCCATGGCTCCCCAAAAAGGAGACGTTCTTCTCATCCTTGGCTGTACCCAAGATCTAACCTAGATTGAAAAATCCACCTGAGTTTTCAAAACATTCTTCAGAGGACTGTAGATGAGATAAATAACAATAAATAGCAGTAAATAATGATGATATTATCACAAGGACAGGAAAAACTATTATCATCAACCTGCTCTTGCTTCCTGGTAAGTCAGGACATTTCATCCTCCTTGGGTTTGAAGGAGAGCACGTGTTTTCTGACAGTGCACTTAGACCGGCAATGCCAGGCCTGTGTAATTAAAGACAAGTGACTGGTAGACACCAGTACTGAGTGAGGTGAGTACCACCAAACGGGCCGGGTAGCTTTTTCTCCCGCCTGAGACCCGCGGGCGCGTTCGGTAGCAGCACTGTTCAGCAGTTTTACCGATGCCCCCCTTCCCACCCGCTGACGCGCTGGTGTTCTTTGTTTCCCAGCTAACACTACTCGAATTTTCGAGGGGACCAGAATTGTGAAAACAGGAGTGGTAAGTGGGGGCCGTAAATCCGTGCGGAACGCGGGTGGGCAGCCGTGGATGTGGGTGGCATTCCCACGAGGTGGCAGCACCGGGCTTTCCTGGGGAGGTGGCTCTTCAGACCCACCCCCAAGGGCTTTACACCTCAAATATTGGGAGGGTTTTGGTTTCCTAGCTTCATGCTCCCAGAGGCTTTGACCACGGGAAAATCAAGTGTTAAAAAACTTCCCAAATATGTATTCAACGCATTTAGAGGAGATTTGTAATCTTAACAATGATTGTGGAAATAAATCTGATTTCTTTTATTAACTGTACGACCAGCAGTATATGCAACAAGAATAAGGCTTCACAGGCAGCATCTCTGCGCATCCACTGCTTTAACAATAACTGCTATTGTGCAAATACAGCCCTAAAAAGCTCTTTGTTTTAATCTGAATTCAGGTGGGACTGTGACAAGTCCCTGAGGCTGACTGTTGTATCCCAGAATCAGAAATGTTGGTACATTTGCAGCGAAACTGGAATACACTGTTTCAGTTTTGAAAGCACCTTATTTGGTTACTTAACATAAACTATCCATAACCTAAATGTCTTGGCATTCGGTGTACTGAACCATTCAGTCAAATTTATGGACTGAATTCATACTATTGAATATACTCTAAGTACATTGCTTCTGGTTTTATTCTGTGCCAGTTTACTCCCTAGTAAGCAAATAACGCATACAGAGCTTGAATTTGAATGATTAATGTTTGTTTAATGATGTATAGAGGTATTCTAGACATATAAATCTGCTGTCAACTTTTAATACTCAGTCCAGCTTTGAGACCGTACATGCCAGCGAAAAGCAAATCTCACAGTGCCTTAGGGATTCACGCTGATAAGTATCTGAAAGTTTAGATGCTTTTTGAAAGTTTTGGCTTGAAACCTCTAAAGCGCAGGTTTTCTTCTGAGATCTCAGGTTCTCTGTGACTGCAGCTGGTCAGAAATAATGTGAGAAAGCAGCCTTTCTTGGTTTGCTGCAGCGTTTCAACTACACGGCCTGACTGAAACTGGGAATTGCAGAGAGATGCAGGAATACTGTTGAGTTAGAAATTCCGGTTCCAAAAATAGACACTTCACAGTTTCATTCAGCATTCAGTAGCACCTATTTAACCCTTTTTTGGCCCTGTCTGGTGCATACATTTCCAGCTAATGCTCCTCCTGCTGATGAATTCAGTGAAACACTTTTCAGTAAGTCAGAGGGAGCGTGGCCAGGTGGTCCGGGCAGAACTGCTGACCCCGGCTCTTCCACTGAATTACTTCTTGTCCCTGGTCAACTCACTTCAGTGTCGTTTTCCACATGCAATTCCAAGAAGGGGAATGACTTGTCTAGTTCTTACACTATATACCGATGGGTTTTTATTTCTGGTAGAGCATGCATGCACTGGGTTGACGTTAGAGTAACAGTGGCAGGGTGCAGAAGATGCAAACTCTTCCCAGCTTCCTCCCATCTCCCCCAGGGAAGTAGGCGGTGCCATCCCTGGCTCTAGGTCGCTGGTGGTGGCCAGGGAGAGCCCTGTGGATGGGGAAAGCTGAGGCTGTATGTAGATGCTGCAGCCCGGTGGTGCTGGTAGAGGTCGTGGTGAGCTGCCGAAGGGTTCCTGATGCTTTCCAAGTCCTTCAGGGTGCCCAGCTGCCCGTGCTGAAGGTCTTTTCTAACAAGAGCGATGCCTAACTGCAGCACCACTCCTTTGGAGAATAATGCTGATGGGTAAATTAAGGAAATAAAATAGTACTGTTGGAGGCCCTCAGTGTGTGTGGGAAGAGCCAGAGTTTCTGTCAGCGCAGACCCACCAGCCGCGGATGCTCACGTTGGCAGCACAGCCCTTTTTATGGGACAGCCCTTATGTAACGCTGTATTTTTAAACTTCTGTATTCTGAGGATTAAAGCACTGTGAGTGCTGCAGCTAAACTCATTAAACTCCCTTACATCCTCCTCATCCCTCAGAGGAAACGTTACTCACAAGTCACAGGGGATGTGGGTGGAGAAGGTCCCATTGTAAAGCAAGGATAAAGAGGGTTTTGATGGTACTGATTGTTTGGAAGTGGTGAATTGCAGGGAGGTTTCCTCCCTTCGTGGTTTGCCATGTAGTTCTGTGGC
>NW_010226054.1:209950-210318 GCF_000690775.1 Eurypyga helias
AGTTGCATTTTAAGAGAATAGCAACCAGAATGGCATGTGTGTGAAAAGGGAGGGAAAAGCAAAAGAAAAATGACCCCAGGTAGCGTGTTGGGCCTCTTGCTAATGCTCTCTGCTGTGTTTTCTTCCCCTCTGCTGCCGGTGACCTCCTCCAGCCCACAGCATCTCCTGCCTCCTCAGCCGACATGGCTCCCATCAGCTCCGGCCCCCTGGGCCTCCTCGGGGCTCCCGTTCTCCTTTGTGTCCATGGCCACGGGAATGGGCCCTTCCTCCAGCGGCAGCCAGGCCACCGTGGCCTCCGTGGTCACCAGCACCTTGCTGGCAGGACTGGGCTTCAGCGGGGGGGGCATCTCCTCCTTCCCCAGCAGCGT
>NW_010226055.1:0-11157 GCF_000690775.1 Eurypyga helias
AGAAACCAAAACCCAGCCCATCAGTGAGTCATTTGAAAGCTCTCTCTTCTTTTTCCTGTTTTCTCACTGAATATGGAAAGCGGTTCATGATTTCTGTCCTGATAGGCAAAGCCTATTGGAGACTGGTTTAGCTGCCTGAGGGAGCTTCACTCAGACTTCATGGCCACAGTTGCCTACAACAGCCACTGCAATGGAACGACATAGCTCCAGCTAAAACAGAGGTTTCTGGGTGCATCGGTCATGGAAATTGCAAAAAGCTGTGCTGAAGATGCCCACCCTTTTTAGAACTACAAATTAAGGAAGCGACCTCATTTCAACTTTCTCTGGGTGTGTGTACTGGTAGAGTGTACTCAGTTATGCACAAAAGTTTTTAAAATGGTGCTTTTCCATGGTCAGCAGAATTAATCAAACCTTGTTTTGAGTGGATGGTCCACTGTTCAGAACAGTGATGGAGAGATGCTCCACATCCTGGTACTGTCCCAATATCTGTACCTGCCAGTTTATGGTGCTGCTGCCTACGCTCACAAGCTGGTGCGTGGGCGGAGGGCCAACTGTGCTGCAGTGGGCACGAAGTCTTGGGCATGCTGACTACCCAGACTGACTCCTCTGGCAAGGCCAACGGAAGGCTAATCTAGGTCCTTCTCCTTCACCTGCGTAAAACCTGTGGGATCTTCATTAGGTTGAGTCTGCCGTTTGTCAAAGGCAGTGAGTGTTGGCCAACAGGCTTCAAGGGAATGACTGATCGATTGATGGATGAGCAGAAAGGCAGGTAAATGAGATGGTTGCCAATGCTTGATTACCAAAGGAAAGCCATTTTAAAAAAGCCTCTTTCGAGTACTTAGAAGTTTCCCCATGGATTAGGAGGAGGAAATTCTTTCTTTCCTTAGAGGTAGTAGTAGCAGCAATTATATTGCTGTAGACCTGATGGTCTGAATAAATGAGATGCAGTTTTTTTAAGGAAGAGTCAATATCTTTAGATCTAAGGTTCGTGTGCCCAGTTCATCTACTTTCTCAGCTATATCACCTGGTCTAGTAAAATATATTCCTTTTCTTTGTAAACTTTGCCTCTCTTAGTGATTTGGAATTCTCTGACACTGGAGTAATGGGCCTCAGAGTAGGTACACAGATTAGATAGTTAATCAGTCACTTGCAGATTGTTTCTGAGATAGGAGAGCTTTCATACACTCTCTTGGAGAGGTCTCGGTTTTTTGATGACTGAAAATGGGGAGATGGTTTCAATACCACATTTGCTACTACAGGAATGTAGAGCCCACCTTTAACTTGAAAATATTTGCATAAAGCATTCAGGTAATATAAAAGAAACTGATTACTTTATACCAGCTGGATTACAGCAAGCCAATATTGACTTCAGGTTTTGGTTGTCAGCAAGATTTATTTTATTTGAAGTAAATATTGACTGTGGCACAGCCAAGGCCAGTATTTACCTTGGAGAAATATCAATCTTGTGGCTCAAAACTGGAAGTCGATATCTTCATTGTTATACTTTTTCATAAACACTGGGGAGGGGGGACTTTCTCTCATGGGAAACATATATATACATAATTTAAGAGAGTAGTTCTGATGTAGTGAGAAAATATTAAGGTATGGAAAGAAGGTTATTACCTTGGACCAGTCAAAGACGAGAGCTGCTGAAAGAAACAACAGAGTTGGAATATTATAACTCCCAGGCAAACCCTCCCTGCAGACACTGGTTGTTGACCTATGGAAAAGTAAACAGCAAGAAATGTAAGCAGTAGCTGCCGTCAGGAGTGGTAGAACGTATGGAACAAGAATTTCTGTTCCCAGCCTCCTTTGAAGTGTCAGTTGATTTTGCCTTAATACTCTGTAAGTCCTACAAAATACAACACGCCTGCTCTGTTATGGGATAAGTTTAGAAAGCCATTGAAATTGTGCTTCTTGGAGTCTCTGTCACTTGTGTTTCTGTAAAGAAACACAGCATCTAAACTTAAGCCAAGAGGAAGACAGGGAGTCTGTTTGGATCTGGGGGCACTAATGCAGAAAATGCTCTATGTTGCTTTTCACTCTGTTGGCCAAACCATGGAGGAGGGCACTAAAATCCATAACTATTATGTTTTCCATGAAATCTCTTGGCACATGAAGAGACACACACCATCTTCCTTGGGGCAATGTACAATACGTTCCCAGTTAAAGTGCTGCAAGAAAATGAAAATAGCCATTAACCTCCTAATGTCAGAGACAGTCCTATTAATTATGAAGATGGACAAACAGCCTGCAGGATCCCATAGAGCTGGAAGAGGAGGAGTGTTCCCCAGAACGGAGCCTAGGTGTAGCAGCGTGCAGAAGGTGCTAACAGGTAACCCCAGCTGTGAAGAATCAGCTGCCATCTGGAGAAGTCTACCAAACACTGTGGCTGGTTTCCCAGAGGCCTCATTCATGCCACCACATCATTGCTGGTCGCAGAGCAAGTTTGATGCAGGCTAGCTAAAACAAACCTTCCTAGATAACAAGTCCATGGACTGATGCCTAGCCAGGCATACCTTGCAGCTGCTGGAGCTGAGACCTTCCTGACCTAGAGCTCAGCCCCCTCTAGACGACAGAGATGAAGCCAGAATCAGGACTCTGATCTGGAAATTCAGCCTTGACGTTGACGCTTTATCGAAGGAGTGCCAAAGACCACCTGTCAAGAGCACGTACCAGCAAAGAACAGCTACGTGGACCGTGGGCTGCTTCTCACCTGCTAACTGCACCGGAAGGCATGAGCGGCAGCAGGGACGCTCGCCGAGGCCACAGACGTGACAGGAGTCAGGTCTCTGCAGCACACCATTCTCTATCTCAAGAAAATCCTCAGCTGGTGGCTTACAGCTGGATTTGCCATCATCTTTGCTTGCCAGTGTTAATGTTTGCCTTTCAAAATCTCAAGGGACTTAACAGCTGTTGTGGCGATTGCTGCGAAGAGCCAAGTTGAGCTTGTCAGAAATGCTGGCCTGCTTGCTTCATGTGTTATTTGTATCTGTGTGTTGTAGCCCCTCTGAAATGCAGACATCAGAGCTGAGAAAACTCATATCGGCCTTCCTGCGCCTGTCCACTCCCTCAGCTTCGCTGCACTCGCGGGAGCACTGTACATCAAACATAGGTGGGTTTCCATCTAGAAGTCTTGCTGGGGTCAGTCCTGGGCGTGAGCAACGACGGGTCTCCAAACCGCTTTCAGGGGACTTGAATGCCGTAGAGGGGTTGTCCAAGTCATCCAACACCAATGTTAGCTTAGGTCTGTCCTCTCTTGCAATAAGTGACCCTCTATATATTTGGGATCAATAAATGTCAATCTGTTATGAAATGACTTAATGAGATTAAATTACTGTACATTAACAAGAAAACACTGGGGTAACATGATCATCTGTTGCCTTTGACCAGGCAGCAAATTACTATTTTATTAGTTTTTCTTTATGTATTTTTTTGGTTTGGTCTGGAAGGTGGAAGAAATTTTGGCTATAGAACTTTATATTTTTGATGCAATAGATGTGAATACTGTCCCCCCCAGTTCACATGAAAATAATTCACTCCTGACTGATGCTATCGCCAAGAGAAACACAATGGGTTTGGAATAAGATACTCTCCTGCATGACTGCCTCAGAATATTGTAGGAGGGAACTCTAGGAAGTAATGGACAGTAGTCCTTCCATTACAGCATCTACAAGGCGTAGGGTTGTTTAAGAAAAGATAGTTGCCATACAGAGGTATGTGGTCCTCAAGACAAAAAACTGTCACATGCTGAAAATTCATCTGAGAGCAGCTCATCTTGTGAAAAGCATTTGTTCTCGTACCGTCAAGGGGCTCAGTTTCCACTCAGACAGTTGTGTGTATGTTCACCTTGACCAGCTGTAACTTATGGATCTCACCTTCTTTTTCCATGTAGACTTCTTCCTTTTGTACCAAGTGCTGTTTCCAAGGGTGGGACACATCCAACCCCTTCCCACATGTCAGGCTTCAGCCTCAGTCATAAAATAAATGTAGGTTCTTTCGGTGGGCTCATGTGAGGGATAACCAGGCTTTAATTGGGTCCCCCGGGAGGGTTTTACATGAAGAGGAGATGAGGTTTGTGGCTTTGTCCAAACCAAGGAGCCAAGGAGATGAAGGGGGATCCAGAAGGAACTCTCACTCGCTTTCACCTCCCATGCCAAGAAAGGCATAATGATGCATTTTGAAATGAATATTTGTCTTCTGTTCCTGCCGTTCAGAAATATTCCATTCCCTGTGTTTGTGTAGTTTTAAGGCTCCTTTGGTTTTAGTGAAATCCCTTCCCTCACTCAGATTCATAACATTTTTTATAACTGGGCATGCTAAAGGTCTGGAACGCTGTCCGCCTCTTTGGGAAATAATTACCGTTTGTGTGGTCTAATAAACGGTCCCAGAGGGTTCAACATGAAATAGCCAGGGTCTACAGGAAAGAAAACTATGTGGAAACTCGCACAGCCCCACTAATCTGCAAGGAACAAAACAAAGTTGTACCCTGGGGTAAGAACCAGTAGCGACTCGCTTAATTGCTACCATGTCAGCGTGTGAAACTACTACCTCCGCACAAGCTAATGCAAACCTGATGCGGTTAGATTTCTGATTAAGACCAGCTAAATTTCACTTCAAACGAGCAGATAATCCCCGCGACAGATCTGCTGTGCAGCCAGGGCTGTGTTTGTTATGTGAGCCCGGTGAGGCAGCCGGTGGGGGGGACGCGGACACCCCAAGGCTGTCACCTTTCATGTGTGGCGGGTATAAATAGGGCGGACGGTGCCTCTGAATCTGTGTCCCTCCTTCGCCTGGCTGCCCGCGGAGGGGAAACCCAGCCAGAGGGTGATGAGAGCAGAAGGTAAAGTCCCTTTGATTAGACCACAAACCATCCTCTGCATTTCAGGCCCCTTGTCGTCTTTCCCCTAAGAAGGCGTGCTCCAATGAGGGCAGCTTTACAGAGCCTCCCAAGTCCAGTAGTCCCGACCATGACAGCACGAGGTGGCACCGCAAGTGCAGAGGAGGTGGCCACACGCTGCTCTGCACAGATCAGCACAAGTTTGGGTGAGAAAGCCATAACTCAAAACCCTGCTGTGTTCCAGCTGCACAAGCCCCAGCATGGCCGGCCGGAGGCAGGGATGCCACCGCCAAGACGATGCTTCCAGCATGGGACAACCTCCCCATGGTGGCTCTTCCCCACATCCCTGGCCCAAACTGGGCCATGTGATGGCCTCGCACTCCTTGGCTTGAAATTTGAGAGCAGCTCACAGGCTGATCCAAGAGCAAAGTCCTGACCCCACGAACACCCTGGCCGTAGTCCCAGGGCATTGCTCCCGGTGTGCGCCGAGACGTGCTCGCACTGTCAGGCCCTTCAGCCCCTGCCCGGTCACACAGGAAATCTGTGGTGAAGCCAGGAATAAAACTGTTGCCAGAAAGACGTCCTGGCAGTCCTGCGCCTGCCTTAATCACTAGATTGCACTTCCTTTGATTCACCCATTACACAAGATTTCTTCTTTTTTGGTATTTTTAGTGGGATGCTCTCCAGTTTCCAGTGGGTTTCAGACATGGTAAATAACAAGGCTGCTGTTTGTTTCTTTTAGGTGTACGTGAACGCTTTCAGACACAAATTCCTGTAGCCCTTTTCTTTGAAAGGAGTTAGAATTCAGAAGTGTGGAAAGCTATTCTTACAATACATTTGATGTTCCTGCAAATCTTTACTTTTTTTAATTAAATCTACAGAAAAGTTCACAACAGCCATGCGGTAGCTCCCACGTTACATGCCGCAGTCACTAAGGAGAGATCCCATGGGTGCTTGGTGGTGCACCAGGCAGCTTTTAGTACCTGGTGAAGGTGTCTTCATCCATGGCTGGTGGGGATGCTATGGAGACATCGAGTAGCTGCAACAAGAGGGGCAGTCCCAAGACATTGCTCAACTCTGCATTCCTCATACACCATATATTTTAAAGAAAACCTTTTTTTTTTTTCTGAAAATACTGAGACATTTCACTATTAGCACTTGTACAACAAAAGGAAAGAAGGAAGTACCAGGTGGGTTGTTAGGAAGAAAGGGGCAATGAAAAAGGAGAGAGCAGCAGACTGAAATTGATCAGAGGAGCTTTAAGTAGGTGAGAACAACAGTACCCAGCTTCTCTTTCAGTTCCCTCAGGGTCCTGTGTTCACAGCTCTGCACAGAACCCTTGTTTGGTTGGCAAGTGCAGATAGATAGGAGAAGAGAGGCATTTATCTTCTGTGGCCAGATGACATCCCAAACAGCTTCTAGAGGAACGGGTGTTGAGGACCACGGGCCATTGCTTCTGTTGCCAGAAACAGAGGAGCTGACCCACACATGCAGCTACTCTGTAGATGGTCTCTGAAGGCCAAGGCAGGTTAAACAGCTCCTGGAGCATGAATTTGCATGTGTCCACCTAGATAAGCTGTTTCGTTGGTGACATCCTCCCCACTGCCCCTCCAAGAGCTGCTTTCCTCTGCCAGCAGACTGCCAGCTCTGACGGGCACACCACCCCGTTCCTGCAGCATCTCTTTTTACCTGCCCAGGAAACAGCATCCTGCTCTGCAGGCTTATACTGCACGCTGGCTAATCTCACACACCCAGCGAGCCGGTGCCGATAACAGAGTTGACATCAAAGGGCTGCATCCCATGTCTGAATTACGCTGCCAGGCCATAAATTAACTGAACTCTACCCCCAGCACCCCATCCCTGTGACCTCTGAGGTGCTATATTTACCGGGGCACTCTGTGTGCTAAGTCAATGTGGAAATTGGGTTAGTCATACTTTCCTGGAAGTGTGATCTTGCCCTGCTTGGCTGCAACCTGTGAGCTTCCCCAGCACCGCGAGCACTTTCCAAACCGAATGCTGTTCCAGTGGAAAGCCTTCCTGCTCCATTGTGAACCGAGGCCAAAATGATTTGCATTGGGAGCCAGCAGGATTTCAGGTTTAAGAAAAAAAAGAAAAGAAAGGGGTGTGCCGAGGTGACTGAATCAATGAGTTTCACACGGAGGTTTCCTTTCGGCTGAGAAAGGGATCGATGGTTATGTGAGAACGAAAAGTCCTGCAGAGAGGTCACAGGACTGGGTTGTTCCCCAGCTGAACTGCTGCACCTCTCATGGCAACTGGAGCAGCCCCAACACAAAACCTTTGCAGTACGAGAATGAAAAAAAGGAATTATACTACAAGCATGCAGCAAACAAGGAGAAAAGTTACCTGTTCCAGGTAAATTAATAGCCATCAGGCTGTGATAAATTCAAGTTGTCTGAAGTATAACATCCTGCTCCTTGGTATTCCTATTTGGTGTGTTTTTCCTGAAGTTATGGGATAACCTTTGGAGGACCCCCATACTAAATATTCAGAGTTCAAACTCAGTTTTCAAAGATGTTGGCAAATTGATAATATGGGAAAGATTCACAGCAATTTCTTTAATGGGAATTTTATTCAAATTACATTTTAGAGTAAATTAACTAAAATATCAAAACTAAATTATATTTCAGTTACTTTGACACAGCAAATTCATTTCAAACTGAATAAATAGAAGCAATTTTTTCTCCAAAACCCTATTCTGGAAAGAGTTCTGCTTTGAAGATTTTTTGTTTGCTGGTGCAAAATGTTCCACATAAAGCTTCTAATGGACAGAGTTTGTGGATTTACACCTTTTCAGCTCTGACAGCACTGGAAATTCAAATGAAGTGAGTTATTTGTGCTGTATGCCTTAGCCATCCTCTGCAGAACTGCAAATGGGCCCCGTGCTGCCTCCTGCCCTGCCACACTGCATCAGCACCTTGTCACCCAAAGGCCAAAACCTGTCAAAGCGTCTGAGATTCAAATGCATCTGTAGCTCTAACCTCCTACCTCATTCGATGGTGGCCTCTCATAAAAGGCCATGAAAAAAAGCTCATAAAAGCCATGAAAAGTTTTCCGCCTTTAAATCTCACACAGTATAAAAGTCTGTTTTTTCATAGTCTTTTCTTGCTTTGTACAAGAAGATGCCTTCTGTAATGCTCTGCTGTCAGCTAGCAAATTCTTCAAAACAACTTGTTTCTCTTTTCAGGACAATAAACTGCTTAGCTACATCTGGGAGTAGGTGGAAGCAATCCTGCCTGGCCCTGCAGCCCTTTCACAGGGATGCCTGCTGGTGTAGGGTTACCCCTGAGTGACAGCAGCAGGGACCAGAATCAGTGAGTAGTTCGGCAAGTGAGCTGGGACAAACCCCAAATCGGCCAACAAGCTAAAGAAGGCACCTCCTCTCCTCCTTGCAGCCAAGGCTTTTGAGTAATGTAGCACTGAACAAGGTTCTCTAGTCCTATGTATGGGGTCAACCCAAAAGAGTAACAGCTTCCCTCCCAGGAGTCCTAGGCTGATTTCAACAGGAGATTTCAACAAAAACCGCCTGTGTGCAAGAAGAAACATCTCCCAGTGGTTAGCTCTAGCTGGAGGAGTCCTGGCCATTGGCCAGAGTGGGGCACCAGGACCCTATCGCTCTCCCACAAGGCTGCGCCAGCTTCACCAGAAAGTGGGGGCGATCCCCTCCAGCAAGGTTAGGCCTGGCAAAACAGCAAGATCAGGCAGTGATTTTGTCAGTGAGAGCACATCTAGGAGAGGTCGAAGACAGAGTACTTGGGGATGCTGCCCCATGCATCCTTCAAGTTTTCAGGTTATAAGTGCAATAGAGTATGAATATTAAAACCACATGAATTTGGGGTTTGCTGTTTACCAACAACTTCAGGAACAATCCTTGCATCCTTTCCAAAAGCAAACAAACTACAAACAAAATTGAAATTGAAGGTATCCCCCTCCCCACATAATGTAGCAGACAGCACTGTAAGGAACTCTGGATAAGCAGTAAGAAAGTCTGTGTGGATGAGGCTTGCAAGCAGCCAGGGCTCAAAGCTCCCCTCACACTGAGAGAGAGAGACAGCTCTTACAGAAGGCAACATAAAGATCTGTCCGTCTTCCTGTGTCGTTCCCTGACCTCGGCTGGCCTGTGAGAGGGGGACTGAGCAGAAGATACACTGCGGGGGACACCTTCCTTCCAGATTTTGCCAGGCTCTGAGATTTAATTTCCTGCCTCCAGCAAGGTTAGGCCTGGCAAAACAGCAAGATCAGGCAGTGATTTTGCCAGTGAGAGCACATCTAGGAGAGGTCGAAGACAGAGTACTTGGGGATGCTGCCCAAGTTTTCAGGTTATAAGTGCAATAGAGTATGAATATTAAAACCACATGAATTTGGGGTTTGCTGTTTACCAACAACTTCAGGAACAATCCTTGCATCCTTTCCAAAAGCAAACAAACTACAAACAAAATCGAAATTGAAGGTATCCCCCTCCCCACATAATGTAGCAGACAGCACTGTAAGGAACTCTGGATAAGCAGTAAGAAAGTCTGTGTGGATGAGGCTTGCAAGCAGCCAGGGCTCAAAGCTCCCCTCACACTGAGAGAGAGAGACATCTCTTACAGAAGGCAACATAAAGATCTGTCTGTCTTCCTGTGTCGTTCCCTGACCTCGGCTGGCCTATGAGAGGGGGACTGAGCAGAAGATACACTGCGGGGGACACCTTCCTTCCAGATTTTGCCAGGCTCTGAGATTTAATTTCCTGTGGGCCAAAGCAGTGTCAGAGCCTGTCGTGTGGCAGGTTGTCTGCCAAGTGGAAGTACCAAACCTCTGCTGTAAAGCTCTGGGCTCACTCTACCTGGACTATGTCTGTACTAGTAAATAAACAGACTAGGGCTCATGAGGCCAAGTAGCACAACACAGCTTATATCCACAAAGATAAACCTTCTTTCCCCTCAAAAGAGAGTGGCCTCATCCCTTCTGCGTCTTGGAGACGCAGAAAACCTTGCTGGTGAGCAACCAGACAACATGGATAATACCCGAAGGGGCTGGACTAAAACCTTGCTGGTGAGCAACCAGACAACATGGATAATACCTGAAGGGGCCTACAAGGAAGCTGGGGGGGACTTTTTACAAGGGCCTGTAGTGACAGGACAAGGGGTAACGGGTTTAAACTGAAAGTGGGGAGGTTTAGATTAGATATCAGGAAGAAGTTCTTCACGGAGAGGGTGGTGAAGCACTGAACAGGTTGCCCAGAGAAGCTGTGGATGCCCCATCCCTGGAAGTGTTCAAGGCCAGGCTGGATGAGGCTTTGAGCAACCTGATCTAGTGGAAGGTGTCCCTGCCCATGGCAGGGGGGTTGGAACTAGATGGTCTTTAAGGTCCCTTCCAACCCAAACCATTCTGTGATTCTATGATTATGGAGTGGCCAAGCCCAGTGCCAGCCAGCTCAAAATCCTGGTGCCGAAGGAAATCCTGCCAGGGGGGCTGGTGCTGAGGGACATCCAAGAGATCCTGAAGCTGGTCTGGCTGTAGCTAACACAGCTGAAGCAGTTGCTGTTCAAAGTGTTCATCATCCATCCCACCCATCTCAGCAGCTCTGCCACCATTATTCACCTAGGCCAGGCCAGCCAGACCTGGCTGAGTTGGAATGGTTTTGGTAGAGGTTTCTTCAAGGACTTGTCAGAGGGATGGGAATTAAGGCCTGATTCTGCAATCAGCTGGTGATGCCCTGGGGAGGTGTAACGACCCGAAGCTGGGGAAGTTTCCCCTGGGTGATGTGCAGGAAGGGGATTCGTGAGGGCCCTCTGCGTGCCCATCACACTGAGAACAAGACATTCACTGCTTACTTCAACCTGCAGCTCAGTGTGACAACATGTCATGGTGCCAGGGGTCTGCCTTTACCGGGAACATCCTACCGGGGGAGAGGGTAGGCTCCAGTCCAGTCTCTAAATCCTTGGGAAGAGCAGGAGAAAAAAAAAAGCCTCTGGTTTTTACATGGTGGGGCCACTCGCTACAAATCACAGCACACCTCTATGGCTTTCCCAATCCAGGACCCACAGCCATGTGAGCTTGGCAGCAGCCTGTCCCTGCTGCCAGCCCCCCGGCCCCATGGATCAGCGTCCCAGTAAGTCTCTGAAACTTCAAGAGGTCCGATCCTGCCCCGTAGCTGGAGACCGGGGGGACACCCCCGGCTCCACTTTCAGGCATTGTCTGGCGTTTTATTTATGAGAATTATCCTGGAGGTTGAGAAATTACAAACCGACTGGCCAGTTTGATTATACCAGGGGATTATGCAAAGCAGGAGACAGTGGAAAATCAACCAAAAAAAA
>NW_010226056.1:0-15104 GCF_000690775.1 Eurypyga helias
TCGCGGAGGGGATGCTTCAGGCTCTGACCTCTAGAGGGGAGTAGATCCCTGCGCACGGCTCTCCGCCGGCGGCCGGGCTGCTCCCGCCCCAAGATTCCCGGACAGTGGGAATGAATCACCTGGCAAGCGCACGGTGGCTTTGCCGGAGCTGGAGGCGCTGGTTTTGGGAAGTCTTGCGGCCATCCTTGCTCTGACACCGACTGGGGACTCTGCCATCGCTGGGTGTTCCGCTCAGAGCGCGACTGTTGGCTTTGAAACTGAGCCACTTTGGAGTTTCCCGATGTTTGGAAGCCCTGGACAACTCACGAGTGTACGTTAACAGTGCAGATCATGCATGGGGGGTTTGGAGATGAGTGCATCTCTCTCTTTGCAATGGGCTGGGCGTAACTGCACACAGACTGTTGATCCATGCACCAGCTACTCGGTGGAGCTGCTCAACCTTGGAAATGCTGGATCCAGGAACACCTGATGCACAGCACCTGCATCCCTGTTTCGGACCTGGATTCCCCCAGCAGAAGGAAAGGTCCTCCATTTGCAGGCAGTGGAAGTAGCAGAACTTCTGGGAACCTGTCCTGGCCATCAGTAACATTTGCAGCTAGTGTTTGCTTGGGAGGCCAAGATAAACCGCAGGTTATCGGTGGTACCAGCCAACACACCAACCAGAGATTTTCAGGAACTTTGAAAATACTGACAGGGGGAAAATAAAAATAAATTTTAAAAAAATCACCTTTTTCTACACACACACACACACCCTCCCCCCCAAAAAAAAGAATTTGAGAGAAAAATATTAAAAAAAAAAATTAAAATCAGAATTATTTTCTTTCCTCTTCTAGAACAGAAAGTGGATTATGTATAATTTAGTTAGCATTTAGAAATACCTGCAAGGTATAGTTTTAAAATAAATATTATACAATGTAAAACATCCTGGGAGTATGGAAAGAATTACACTGCATGTGAAAGTACATCAACAGGTTCCTTTTCTACTGACACACCTCTAGAGCAAGAAAAATCTTAAATTAGTAAATAGAAAATTTAACCTCAGCCTGTAAGACTTGTGATTATAGGAAATTAAATACCTGTAATAAAGTAAGCTGTGAAACACTATTTTGGAGGATTGAAATGCAGCAAGAATAGCATAAATTTAACTATAAATTTAAAAAAAAATGCTTGTGTAAAAAAAAAGAACACCACAACCAAAACCACATAAAATGTCCTTTCCCATTTTTTTCCCCCCAGAATTTCCAATATTTACTGTCAGCTCAAAGGATGAAAATAATAAAAAAGAAACTACCAAAGTTTCCTCCTAATGTTTTCTTCTTTCTTTTCCTACAAACCGTGACATGTTAGCTCACACACATGCAGTCTACATTCTGCCTTGCTTTCCCTCCCTGATGCCCAGAGCTCAATACCTCCTGCTTCTTTCCAACCACCTCCTTTTCCTTTGCACGTTCAGAGCACGGTCCTCTCGCTGGCAATGGGGGCTTTCTGCCCACATAAGAAACTGAGGCTAACATAATACTCCTCCCAGTTAGAGCTGATATTTCAAAAGTCCTTCTTCAGGGTATCTTTGTGCCTTTATTCACCCTCTTCAATTTCCAGTTCCCCCCACCCCCACTTAAAGGGTTTGATTTGGCATCAACAAAGAAGGAAGTTTTATGTCTTTAAACAGATTTTATTAAGATGTATGCAGAACCAAGGAGGTGTCCCTTACTTTTGTACCGAGGCTTTCATATTTTGTGGTTCTCTCACCTCTACAGTACATTTGTCTGGTTTTGGACATAGTAAGATTTTGAAGCAATGATCCATATCCATGACACAAAGATTTCCCTCCTTATCTCTGTACCTGACATTTCAACAGATTCTTCTTTCAAAGGTGATTAATTACCTAACAGGAATCAGGGAAGATGCCTAGCTACGTTGACCTCCTTGATGCCAATCTGCTAGGCTGCAAATCTCAGCTACAGAGAATGGAACGGCCGTTGAGTTGTGGAAATTCACAATATCCTTTCGACCTATACATTTGTGATCTTAAAAGACCAAGAAGACACACTGCAACCAACAACAGCAAGAATTCCTATGCTTGCTAAAATTCTTCCTAGGAAGGAAAATAGTTACAGCATTTTTGGATGAGGGGATTGAGTGCTCCCTCAGTAAGTTTTCAGATGACACTAAGTTGGGTGGAAGTGTTGATCTGCTGGAGGGTCCTGCATTTACATCACAACAACCCCAAGCAGCGCTACAGGCTTGGGGAAAAGCGGCTGGAAACCTGTCAGGCAGAAAAGGACCTGGGGGTGGGTGTGGACAGTAGCTGAATAGGAGCCAGCAGTGTGCCCAGGTGGTCAAGAAGGCCAACGGCATCCTGGCCTGCATCAGGAACAGTGTGGTCAGCAGGAGCAGGGCAGGGATTGTGGCTCTGTACACGGCCCTGGTGAGACCGCACCTTGAGTACTGTGTTCAGTTTTGGAAGGGCACAGAGACACTGGAGCATGTCCAGAGAAGGGCAACAAAGCTGGGGAAGGGTCTGGAGCAAAAGTCCTGTGAAGAGCAGCTGAAGGAACTGGGGCTGTTTAGCCTAAAGAAGAGGAGGCTGAGGGGAGACCAGATCGTTCTCTACAGCTACCTGACAGGAGGTCGTAGCTGGTGGATGCTGATCTATTCTCCCAGGTAACTGGTGATAGGATGGAAATGGCCTCAAGTTGCGACAGGGGAGGTTTAGATTAGATATTAGGAAAAACTTCTTCACTGAAAGAGTGGTCAGGCTTTTGAGCAGGCTGCCCAGGGATGTGGTGGAGTCACCATCCCTGGAGGCGTTCAAGGAGTGTGTAGATCTGGCACTTGAGGACATAGTCTAGTGGGTATGACAGTGTTGGGTTGATGGTTGGACTAGATGATCTAATAGGTCTTTTCCAACCTCAGTGATTCTGTGATTCTCTAAGTATTCCCAGATACACTTCATAAGCTTCTGTTTTGACCATATACATGCATTTTTTGATGTGAAATGTGACTTGAGATAAACAGAAATCAAAGATAAATGCAGTCCAACAGATTTTAAAGTAGTGCTGATTCCATAAGAGCTATGACTGCAGTTAAGGTTTTAAAGCATTTTATTTTATATAGTGTTTGTTGGACTGAATCCTGATGAAATTAGAAGAGGGTGAACCAGCTAAGGAAAAACCTACACCTTTCTTCACTCACCCACAAAAGGTCTTTTCAACCCTCTGAAGCCTCATGAGCTGCAGTCAGCACCTCACCTTCAGACAGTAGGTTCTCTTCAATTACCAGTTGTTTATTGGAGTGGTTTTGGGTTGGGGTTTTTTTTGTTGCTGGTGGTTTTGGGGTTTTTTTTGTTGGGTTTTTTTTTTGACAGAGAGAGAGAGAAAGGTCTAAAAAAGGCTGGGAGTATAAACTCAGTCTTTTCTGGGCTGTGACACAAAGCTGGTAGCCTACATGATGTAGCCCACCTGTGTAGCTTTGCTCTTTTGAGGACAAAAAACAAATTAAATCTCTGCTCTGGTTCTGAAATAATTTATGGGATACAGAGATGACATGAGTTGCCTTGCCATTTAGCTGGAAGATATTTCCATGTGACTCGACTGCAATCTCTAGACCCTTCTGAGATAGAAGTTACATCACTGAATGAGGCTGGTTTGATTTCTGTACGTGCTCTTGAGCTCTACATTTATCCTATTAATTGCAGAGACCTTTCAGGTGACAGGCACAGACTTTGTAGCTCATCCAGAGTTACTCAACATGCATTTGTATTGCTCCACATAGGAGGAGAGGCAATCTGGCAGACTCACACACTATTTTTATTAGAACAGAAAAAAGTTTGAAATCTCTTTCAGATTTTGGGGAAAATTTTGGGGGAAACTTTTTTCCCTAAAAAGACAGACTTTTCCTCTTTCTTAAAAACAGAATAAAAAGTCAAAATTGCTCATGACATGAAATTCTTCAAAAAAGACACCCACAGCAAGCTTCCATTTTTGAATTGACTTCAGTGCTTGTATAACGGTATTTTGTTATTTTGCTAAGTCAAAATATTACAGCTGAATTGAAGTGCTTCAGCCATAGAGAAGCAAAGCTCTTCAATCAGATGAAATGAAATATTCTCATATTTTTCCACTGAGCAATTTAGGTAAAATGTTAGAATCCTAGTGAGTCTCCAGACAACAAAGAGCCAGCAATGGTTTACAGGAGGATGCAAGAAGGGAGAGCACACTGTGGAGCTAGGGAAATAAATGGAGTGGAAGGTTGACAAGAGCTTTTTACTTGCCAGTCTTAAAGGACCTTGTGTGGGAATGAAAGACACTTCAAAAAAAAAAAAAAAGCACTGCTAGGATTCCCTTTCTCTGTTGCTGTCTTTATGGTGCCATGAAATATTTCAGATTGTTACAAAGAAAGAAATGCAGGAAGGATGAAAACAGCCTGATCTCTTTGCATGTCCAGGTCTCAGCAGCTTACTTGTCCCATGTATGAGCCTCAACACCCAAGTGATTTTTTACTGTTTATGCCAGTTGTCTACCCCAGAGAAGATGGCATAATACTTATGCACAGAACACTTACAATAAAAACCTTGATGCATTTCTACGAGCCCTCATTCCCTGATCTTGTTGTTTGTTTCTGGTAAAGGGGATTAGTCAGTGGCATACATGTTACTTGCTCCATCATTCACTGGGCTACTAATCCGCTGTTCGCCAGGAAAAGAACTTTCCATTAACTCATTTTACTGCAGATCTCAAAACCACACTGTTTAGTTTTGAATCACTGTCAGGCTGGATTGATCTTCATCCCACCTGCCATGGGACTGAGTATCAGAGGACTGCCGGTAAGCTTCATTCCCTGAAGGACTTAATGGTGCTGCTGTAGGTCCAAGCCAGCAGACTTAGGAAGGGTTGATATTTTTCTCAAAACATGGCTTTAGAGGCTTTAAAATCACCCATCAGCTCAGTTTGTCTTTCTTTCTGAACAGGATCAAACAGCCTGAACAGGATCAAAACCTCAGCCAACTTCTTCCTTCTTATAACCATAGATTTCCATCAAAACCCACTATCTTTCATGGCATTTAGTGCTCAGCCAGTATTTCTGATTCTCCACTGCCTTGTAATTTGAGCCCCCTCCCCAATGTTTCTTCTTCAAGGCAGGAATGTGATACTGTATTACTGTAAGAGATAGAAGTGCAGATTGTGATTTAAACTAAGGGCCTCCTTTGCCAATGAACATCAAAGTAAGTTAAAGTGGATACAAACACAATGCAGATGCCCTGCAAAAGGCATTTTACATTGTCAGCAAAGGGATGAGGCCGTTGTAGGGTCAGTGAATCTCACAGAGTTATAGTAATTTGATTTTTTTCCCTTTAAAGCCCCAAGTCCTGACATCATATGAACATGAAAGAAACTCAGCTGTCAAAAAAGGTTCATTTCTAGCTTTTGTGTTTGCAGGATATCATTTTCCAAAAGGACCTTAGAAGCCAGGTTGTCTATTGCAACAGATTATAATTAGTTCATGACTAGAGGCAACATCATAGCATATTTTTTGTGTTATATCTGAAAAAAAAATGTTGAAAATACTTGGATATATGGGCTTATGTAGTGACCGGTTTACAGTGAGGGTAATACATTGTTTCTGATGTAAATATATAATTTTTAACTGTATAACTCGTCTCAAATATTGATGCTGAAATACCCTCTGAAGGTAAATTCCTACAGGCTGTGCCCAGATTGCAGCCTTTAGTATGTCGTTATTTGTGGGTTGGTGCCCAAAATGCCTGTACAAACCCAGCCTTTGCCAGTTCAAGTGTATTTATACCTTTATAATGACAAGTGTGTCTTGAAACAGCCCTGTAGGAATGGGCAAACAGGGCAGATTTTTCAATAAAAGTTTATGGACCTGTATTATTGCAGTCTACAGGAGCTATTAACCTGGCGCTGTGTGCCAGCTGTCATGCCATGAACTGGTTACATATGACACTGAAGGCAACAATTAAAAAAATAAAAAAAAAGGGGGGAGGGGAGGGGGTGCAGGGGAAGTTCCTAAACTGAAGGTGGAAACTCAATTTGGTTCAATCCTTCCTCTAAGATGCTGTAGAGTCTAGATGCTGTGGTGCCTGATTCTATTCTCTGTTATTCCCATTTGCATGATGCAATTTTCTGGCCACACGAGACTGACTTGGGCATCCAGCCGGGCTGGGAGTGGACAGTCCGTGCTGGAGTGCTGCTGCGCGCAGAGGAGCGAGCGTTAGCTCTTACCTTCCCTGCCGTTTCTTGGCATGCAGCCTGTTCCCATGACATTATCTGAAGCTGGTCATGAAGGTTTATGGTTTATTTTTATAGCAATATTTTCAAGCAATTATCTTCCAACATTCAGTTATAGACCTTTATACTCTCAATCTAGCAAGGGCTTGTTTCTGTAAATCCACTTGTTTAAGATTTCCCTCATGTGTGCACACTAAACACATTGTTAACCTTGACGAGCAGTTAAACACTTAACCAGCACTGCAAATTTCAGCTCATTTTCAAGTGTTGTAAGCCTTCATTTCTCCTGTCTGTTCTGTAAGCCTGGCATGGTAAGGCAATAAAGGAGGGAATAAAATATCTAGAGCCAGCAACTTAACTGGTTTAAATCAGTGCAGCTCCACAAAGGCAATGGGACTATAAACACACACTTTAATTGGGGCTTTCTGCAAAAAATCTCAATACTCACTGGCTCTCATAGGTCTATCTGTACCTTATTTGTCTCATCATTTCTGCTGGGAAGTGGTTGTTTTGTTGTGAAGAGAAGGGACTAAGTTTATTTAGAAGTGTATTGACAGCTTATTAGTAAATTTTAAATTTTGGTGTGTTTCACCAAAACACACCATGGCATAGACACCTTGGCATAGACACTTTGCAGAAATGCAATTATCATATGTTAATAAAATTTATTAGAGATTATACTGACTGGTGAGTTTTACAGCTTCACCATGGATTAAAAATCCAGGCTCTGATTCTTTATTGCACTACTGTGGTTTATAGCTAGAGTAACTCAAAAGATTGGGCTGGAAATGCAGAAGAATGATCTAAAGATGCACTGAGCCTTTAGTAGATGCAGTACCTGAAATTTAACACGCAGTTCACATGGTAGTCATAGGCGAATTCTGGAGCCTGAGTTTCTGGATCTGGAAGAGGAAAAGGGAAAATGTTGCTGTAGTGGTTACTGCTCAAGTGAAACACCAAACAGAGCATATGAGGATCAAAAATGAGGCAGGAAGAACACAAACTTAAACACTCTGTATACAAAGATTAATTAGATGAAAGAAAAGATGGAAGAAATAAGAGCCAAACAAGGCAGTACAGGAAATTTCTAAAAATGTTGCTGTTGACGCTGAAGAAAGACAGAGAATATTCTGCCTGCAGCTGCAATACAGCTGTCGCATCCAAACAAATTAAAACCCTCTGAGGACCAAAAAAACCCAATAAACTGTAACATTGTTTAAGTGAAACAATGTCTTTTCTCTGCATCCCAAGAAGTATATACTTATTTAGAGTGTGAAAAGGTGGCCTGGGAACACCCAGTGACACAAAGTACCTTTATAGGTCCAGGGAAGCCTAAGATCTGCTCTTGTGGGTGTTAAAATACATCTTCTTACTGTCTCTCTGCCACTGCGCAAATGAGACTTCTGCCCTGTTTTTCCATCTCCATTTCAAGACTCCTGTTGGCAGATTCTGAGCCTCCTGATTTTGGTGACCCAAGCAATCAGAAAGTGCACATATACACTTTCCAGCCTCGGCTCCAGCATTTCCTAGCAGCCTGGCTTGTTTGCTGTGTGATGTTTCAGACAGTACTGTACAAAAAGAGCAGCTGGGATTCTGCCTGCTCCTAGAGGTTTGCTCATAGGAACACCCCCTGCTCCTATCCCAGTTGCCCTCTGTTCCCCGGAAAGTTTTGCATTTGTTATAAGGTGCTTATGCTGATTTACAAAGCCATTGAAAAGCAGAGCCCAGGTTACCTTTCTGAGTTAGCGACTCTTTACTCCGCTGGTCACAGACTGAGGTCAACTGATACAGGTCTCTGTGCATCTTCAATGCCGAAATGCGTCACTTTGGGTGGTCGCTCTTTCAGCCATTGTGCATGTGGCCCCGCTGCCTCCTGGCAGTACTGGCGCTGCTACCTTCCCTGCGGTTAAAGTCCAAACGTGAGACACAGTTGTGCTCATTGCCCATTAGCTGGATGCAAATCATGGTGTTCTCTGAAGAATCATTGAAAACATCCCTTTTTCAACCCTTGCTCTTCAGTATTTTGAGACGTGTCTGCAAGATAAGGCACTACAAATACTCTTTGCTTTTTCCCCTCTGTCATTCCAGTTTTATTTCCAATTTGCAAATGTAATTGCCCCCTCAGTACAGCAGGATAGCATGCATAATATAACTATGTGAGCACAGACCAACTTTTTCCTACTCTAAAGTAAACATTTGTTATGGAGCAAAGCGCAGAATAGGTTTACAAAACACTTCTTTGATTAAAAGAATAAAACCAGCTGCTGCTGTAAAGAAACTTAAAATATTTATCAAGTTAAATATGCATCGTGTAGTCTTATGCTGACTCTTTAACATTAAATGCCTACTAAATCAATGCAACAGGTCAGCATTCACTGAAGAAGTCAGCCTTCTAAAGCCAATACTATTAATCATTACTTTAAGTTCTATAAATCCGTTTGATGTCGAGCGTAATACAGATAATTATTTGAGCTGGAATTTTAACGGTATTGTTAATTCATGGATGTTTTTGCTGACTGAATGAGGAACAGGGAAAGAAAGCATACTATTAAAAAAAAAAAGAGAGATTGGAATGTCTATGGTCCAGAAATAATAAAGTAGCTTTGTAACAAATTCCATCATATGAAAACTATTATACAAAGGTTACTCATTATTAAAGGTATACCACAAAATGTCATGGTAATAGAGTGTTGTCATGGGATAAATATATCTCACTTTGAAATATTCGCCATAAATGCCTCAGTCACCACAACTTCCATTTAGCTGCAGAGGGCTGGCAGGAATGTTTTGTTTTAAAATTAATCATCCACTGTTCTTCCTTCCTGTCAGTAGGCTTAAGCACTGCAATATGAGGGAGAAAATCTTGGAACTGCTTTTTATATTCATCCAATGCCCAATACCAGAGGCAGGAAAGGATATTCACAAACCTGATTTTGGGAATAACATAACCTTGAGAATTTCAGTGAGAGGTCTCACTTAGCTGCAGTACCCAAGAAGTAAACTGCTCTGAATCTAACAGAATGTACCCCCAGGTGTTTAAAGTGGTCAGTATCTGTCCTGTGAAGAGCTGAGAGATCATTGCATGCAAGATGGCCAGAGATACTAATTAGAAGTATTTTAATTTAGGAAGGATGTCAGCACACAACTAATCAGTAAAGAATTTACAAGATGATTCAGCTGAGTTTAAAACTGCATGTGTGGAGCTGACTAAAGACTCCTAAAGAAAACAGCTGATGTACAACCTTACTCTGAGATCAGCTTGAAAAGGAGGGCAGAGATGGGGAGGGTCAGCAGTCATTTATTCACTATTAGTTATTGTGTGTCCTTCCAGCCCCTTGGCTTTCTGTCCTCCCTTTTTCACGTAGCCTGTGTGTTCAGGACTTGTCTGCTGCCTGAGCCAGCTCCTTCTCTGACAAGCCTGCTAGGGGTTTTGCTGGCTGGTTTTGTAGGATGAGAGGCAGACACAGACTTCGCCCACCTTCTGCATCCACAGGGATTCAAACTGCTCTCCAGTGTATGCTGCCCCAGCCTACGGTAACCTCAAGGGCAGTACATGGCTCTAAATCATCACACAAGTCCACTCAAAATGAAAAAAATAATCCAAACCAAAAATACGTCTCTGAGTGAGTATTCGTAAACATGAACTCCTCACGAGGCAGTGGGTCGTGTGCTCAGCAGCCGAGTATGGAGCTGCGCCAGGAGTGGAGCTTGCCGAGCAGTGGGACTGAAGTGGTGTGGAAGCAAATTGGATTTTCCTATGTTGTTAATTGCTGCCTGTCAGTGAAAATTACTCTTTCCTTTTTTAACAGTGTTCCTGAAAAACTTGTAAGAAATCACTCCTGGATCTTTTATAAGAACTTCAGCAGTCCCATTTTGGAAGCTGTTACTTAATATGATGTCACTGGGTCTGCAGGTGAGTAAAACCCCCAAATAACAGTTCTTTTGAAACTTTCCTGCGGCAGCTGTTTCCACACGATTCATAACTTCTCTGCCTGCAGAACTGTGGCCATTTAAATAGCTTCCATGAACAAAAGCACACAACAAGTCCAGAGCGAAGCACAGATGCTTTCAACAGTGTGAACTGGGCAGTGAGTCCATTCTGAAATACCTGTCCCCCACAAGGCTGTGCAAGTGCTTGCTTAGAATTTTTGACAGCATTTTATATGATTAATTCCCTCTATAGATACTCACTAGTCACACCATGTACAACCACAGCAGTCGTTCGAGATAGCTGGTTTAATATAATCTGACCCTATTTTATAGGCAAGGAAATAGATCAAGAAGGCGAAGCCACGTGGGACGAGAATGGCAGAACCAATTGTTGGTTTTTGGCTCTTCCTCACTTCTCATCTAACACATGCTCCTTCAGAACATGTTGCCATCTTGCTAAAGTTGGATTTTGATAATTTCTGTGCAAAAGAACCTTTGAGAAAATAACTTGGGAAGACATTTATATTCTCACTATAGGTGGAAGTAGCTACATAAACTAATTTATATCTAATCCAATAAATGACTAAACTTCCATACTGGCCCAAACTATATCTGACTCATTAGGATCCTCGTTGCCTTTTGAAGCTGAGAATTAAGAACAACAGCAGAATCAGGCCCATTTTCTCAGGCTCTGATCAGGAGCTTAAAATAAGTCATATCTGGCAACATGCTTTCAGCTATTGTCTCATAATCAAATATTCCAGTCTCTGGTTGTTTGGAGATATTTTGTAGCTTTGCTGTTCAGTTCTGATTATTAACAGCATTTAAGAAACCACAGCAGGATCGAGAAATTACCACATATTCTCATGGCTTCTTAATGCAACCTCTGATAGTAGGGTATGTTCAGCACTTGATGTTGCTGGCAGAAAATTACTGCAAAAAGTTTAAAATGGAAAATGTAGACAGAGAAAAATGAGGACAAAAAGAGCTAAAACATGGGTTGAGAGAAGGGAAAAAAAACCAGAAGAGAGCTATGAAGAGACCCTAAGGAAGAAAAGAAGATGAAACATCTACTGTGATGTTAAATACTGTGTATTTAACATTATAATTACCATTAGAATGTTAAATAATGAGAGTCAAAATTGTGTGTGTGCACTTTCATGTTTAAAATATATAGGGCCAGATATGTGTCATTTGCTGATTCTTAGTTTGGAAGTTTGTTGTATGTGAAAATACACCTTAGACTCTTGCTGTACAAACCTGAAACAGCCGTCTTTAAACATACGTTTATAGGAGTAAAAAAAACGATCAGTATCAAGTCAGGGCAAAGCTGAAAAATTCAGATGCAGATTTGGAATCACATTTGGAAATGGGGACATTTGGGTCAGGGGTTTGGCCCGTGTATAGTTGAACATAAACCCCATTTTTATAGACTGGAAGTGATTCTTTCCCCTGTAAACTCCCTCATGTTAACTTCTTGTACAGCCAAAGCCTCTCTGTCATGTATTGTGTGGCATGCCCGAGCCACCATGGTTTCACCCAGCTGAATTCTCTTAAGTCAGCAGACTTACTTTACCCGACATTTTAAAAGCAGCTGTAGTCAACAGTGTGTAAATGAAAGGAGAATTTAGCCCGAAATAGCAAGAAACTGTGGACTGCAATTGTAAAATTGACTTTCCATGCTCATATCTTTTAAACCTGCAGTATCAGGAACAAATCTTTCAGTTCTGAAAACAGCCATGAGTAGCATTTTCCTTAACATTTTCAATTGGGAACTACAAGTGCCTTTTTAGCCCGATTTCTCAAAGTGCAAGGCTCAGACAATCTTTTCTGCCTGCCATCTGCAAGAAAAAAGCCTCAACCATATTTGGTAGATGATCAGAAGTCTTAAAACCAATGATGATCACAGGAGGTTTGTGAAACCTAATGGTTTGAGAAAAAGCCCATCTTATTGGCTCACTAACAGGAAACAAATATTTGCCTTGGCAACAGCCTGTTTACCAGTCAGTGCGTGTGATGGCCAGTCAGCTAGCGTGTATCTAGACAGAGCACTGCTACCTCTTGGTGACTTGGCATGACACAGAGGAAGAAAATAATTCCTTAGCAAAGTAATAAAAGGATCTTTCTTAAGTTTATAGTTTTGGCTGCCAATTTTATTCTAGTAGAGGTTAAGCATCAGGATTTAATTGAATTTCACCAATGCAGGATAATTATCAGAATTTAGACTACTTAAAAATGTAATTGATATATTACAGTGCAAGACAAAGATTTGTACATTGAAATCCCATATATAACCTTGTGAGCTGACAAAAGTACAAAATGCCTTTTGTCTTTGTGAAGGTCTGTTGAAGGCCATGGTGTTGGGGACAGGACAGCTTCCCTCAGGGACACTCCTGTCCTCTTCTGCAGTTTCTCAGCAACTGCTTAAAGACTTAAATTTTATCTTACAACTCACCCCGTTTTCCTAGCACCACCCACTGCGGTTTTGGGGCCAGAGTCTCAGGGGGCCTTAGGCACCTAATTGTCCTTAAGGGGGATATAAAGGGGGATCAGATGCCCAAATACTTGGAGAATCTGGGGCAAGATCACTGCCTCTGCTCTAGAGCAGCCCCTTTCAAGGTCATCAGTGCTACTGGCTGCTCTCGGGGCTCCAGACATGCCACCTACACACTTAAGCCTGCACACCTTGCACAGATGTTGTAACAGGGAGGGGAAAGGGCCCCACAATCCAGCTAAAGCAGCTGAATCTGGGACAGAGGGAGAGCATGTCCTGTCCTGGGCACGCTTTGCCCTTCGGCTCAAATTTGATCCTGCCCTTTGTACATACCATGCAGGCTGAGATCATGGGATGAATATGGGACAAGGAAGGGGAATGATGGCAGGTACAGAGCCTGTACTCCAACCAGCTGTTAATGGAGTGACTGTTGCAGTTTCATGACCTAGGTAACCCCCATGGCCATTCTCTACTTGCCCACAGTGAGCGTGCTGGCAGGAGCCCAAGGGAAGGGAAGCCCAGACAGCTGTGCAGCCCTGCTCATGTCCAGTTCGGCTCTACCCAAGTTCATCCCAAACCAACTTAGAGAGCAGGAGGGGCTTGTCCCTTGCTGCTTTGCTTGCAGTCAATTTGCAAAATAATTCCTCCAGGATGATCACACAGAGCAAATGAAAAGCTCAATCCTGAATCCTCTACTGCTGTGGGTAATCCCTGTTCCAAGGAGTAAAGTCTCTTGTTTAAATGCAGAATAGAAAATTGGGGGTTTCAGACAAAGTGCAAGCCTCGGATAGCATGCTTTGAACATATCAGTTTTAATAATTGTTATATATTTTTAATTAATGAGCTCTGTAAAACGAAAACAAGACTAATAGCAGAGGGTGCCATGATTTGTGTGGGATGGAAGTTAGCACACGAGAGAATAAAAATCTTCAAAACTGGCCGTGAAAGAAAGAAGTTTAGTTAAAGTTTGTTGAGTTTTTTAATAGGTTAAAGTCGATGTACGTATGTACTTAGATTAGGGAATAGTCATGAAAAGAGGAAATAAAAGAGTTTCAGAAAAAAGATGTAGATTGTTAGGAAGTATTAGGAAGTGGAAAAAGCTACAGCCAAAAGCAAATTACATTATTCTACTGGGAAAGAGAGACAAATATAACATACAGAAATACATAGAAACCAGTCCTTTCTATAGGGAATATTGGACTCCTTCCACAATACTGCCCTAGTTAGAAAATGTACCATAATGAACATCAGTTGCAAAGCAAGAAGACAAAGAAGAGCTTGTAGTAAAATTCAAAGTTCCAAGTTGTTGAGACGGAAAGATCTTATTTTCAGGAGATGACGAAGGAAAAGAGTGTAAAGTTATGGAAATGTTCGTTATTGGAAGGATTAAGTAGAATATTATTTGTTTTTATAGAAAGGTGGAATCCCGTCTGTTTTCAAATCAATTCTAATATTCATACTGAATTCTGTGAGATCAGGTTTTCTTTCCAGTAAAGTCAAGTACTGAATTTAACTCCCTGGCAGATATTACGTATACAGATTAAATTATTAAACCCCAGGATTCTTGAGAAAAGGAGCTCTCGGTCAGGGGTTCGTTTGCCAGCGTTGGTACAGGCTTTTTTGTGACGTCTGCCAAGCCACTCATTTTCCGTGCCTCAGTTCCCACCGACCCGTGGGTGTGAACTTGGCGAGGTGAGCTGTCTCGGTAGCTTTTATCCCAGGGATTTAACCTAACACCGCAAACGTATCCAGTCCGTAACACGGACTGAAAGCCTCCCGGCGAGAGGGCTTCTCCAGGGTGTGAGAACTGCCCCACGCTCGCCTGGCTCAGCGCTAAGGAGAGTTCCTCCTTAAAGCCGGGAGGGACTATATCAACCAGAGCCAGGCAGCCGCTCGTATTCATGTAATTTTTTCCCCCCTCTCTCTCGAAGTGTAGACACAATCAAGTATTTCATGAAAACGCTCGATTTCCGCACCCCACATACATTGATTTGGTCAATCTGCTTTGCAATCCTCCACTGAGCACAATCAATGAGCCTATTCAAAAAAGAAAAAACCCAAGGAAAAAAAAAGAATGAGCGAGAAAGCCGCTGTTTTCTCAGGTGGTCGGAGGTGTTTTTAACAGCCCGACAGGGCCCGGTGGGGAGGGAGCCGGGCAGGAGCGCGACGGGAGCCCCGACGGGGCGGTCTGACCCAGCCCCGGGATATCCCAAACAGGCCGGGCCACATCTCGGGATGGAAACCCCGCGGTCTCCCTCAAACTCCCCGACCTCCCCAAGGGGACTCGCCTCGGGGCGACGAGGCACCTGCCACCGCCTCTACGGGTAGAGCACACGCGTGGGGGCTGCCGCGTACGGGTGGGGTGCCCGGAGAAATCCCTGCCCCGTCTCATCGCCGTGGGTACCGCCGGGAAAGAGGCCGGAGCTACC
>NW_010226056.1:15529-15817 GCF_000690775.1 Eurypyga helias
AGAAAAACTCTAAGAGTAAGTGCAAATATTTGATGCTGAAGAGCTCTTAAGGCTTGAAGAGTACCATTTACTTATTTCTACACATCAGTGTGGGCTTAGGATGTTAAATAGATTAAAAGGCTAAGAGAGGTCACTGAAGTAGACTCTCTTTCTCTTCTCCTGGGTTTTTTCCTTGCAAAGTTTTTTGCACTTTCTTTAGAGAGTCCTCGGCAAACTCTTCTTAAGAGCCAACGCGGATACTGTATAAGTTTGCGGCTCTCTGAACCCCGGCCCCCTCCTCCACTCCTG
>NW_010226057.1:0-34260 GCF_000690775.1 Eurypyga helias
CAGGTCCCTCTGGATGACACCCCTTTCCTCCAATATATCAACCACACTGCACAGCTTGATGTCATCGACAAATTTGCTGAGGGTGCACTCCATCCCACTACCCATGTCACTGGCAAAGCTGTTAAACAGTACCGGTCACGACAGTGACCGCTGAGGAACACCGCTCGTCACTGGTCTCCACTCAGACATGGAGCCATTGACCACAAAGGATTTGTGTGCTCGAGGATGTAAGGGCCTGGGTGAACATTTTGGTTTTACAAATGATCAACGATGTCATTCAGCCAAGTGCCTGATGCTAACCAAAGACGTGAATTTATCACCACACATAAACATACGATATATTTATTATAGCATTTTTTTAAAGCAGATTCACATTTAAGTGCTTCACAGCTTGTTTCCTTTTTCTGAACAGGGTTTTCTACGCATGTGCATACACTTGGGTGTATTTTGGTAGCACCCAAACTCAAGCTATGCATGTATTGAAAGTAATGGCTCTACTCATTCAAGCCTATGCTTAAATTAAGGGAATTTCTTTAAAATTACTCTCTAAATTAAACCAAAAGACTATCATCTTTCTTTGCCTACATTACCACTAACAACCCTTCAGCTCCATCTCCAAAGACAAGAGAAAAGCTACATACCACTGAGGGACCACTGCAGCTCAAAATCAGACCACTTTCCCAGATAGATGGAAAACAGCAGGGCATCTGCTACAAAACAGTGAATGAAAATTCCTTCTAAAATCTGAAGGGGGGGGGGGGATAATAAAATTTTATTAAACATGTATTTTTAGAACAGTGGCAGCTTAGATTTCATTCAGTTACTGAAAAAATTCCTCCTGACTGTGCTGAGCCTGCGTAGACACATAGGCAGAGCTCCTCTTACAGCAGCCAGGAGACAAAGAAAGGAATATTCCATCCATTTTAATAATCTATTGATCTTTTTTAAGGTGAAATTTTGGAGACCAGAAGTGACAAGAAATGCATGTATGTTGGACAATGCCTGCTATGCAGAGAGGGAAAAAAGAGGAGAGGAGAGGAGAGGAGAGGAGAGGAGAGGAGAGGAGAGGAGAGGAGAGGAGAGGAGAGGAGAGGAGAGGAGAGGAGAGGAGAGGAGAGGAGAGGAGAGGAGAGGAGAGGAGAGGAGAGGAGAGGAGAGGGCTACCTTGTGGAGAAGTTTGAAGTAGACACTGTTGCTCTTGCCAAGTGTGAAAGGGGTGCAGACTGAGTTTCCATTCACATCAAAACCTTTCCTGGGTCCACAGAAGCTCTGGGTGAGCCATTCCTCCATGCAGTGAGGCTGCAGCCCTGTCCTCAGCAAGGAGATGGCGCATTTTGAAAGCAATTACAACTGGAGCATAACAGTTCATTAAGGTCTCAACCTAGATGATAGGAATTCTTTTATCAATTAAATAGAGGGACAGCATTGTTTCATTTCCTTGCAATCGGAATGAACACTGCAAACCCACGTACACCCGTTCTGTATTGATCATACTGAGCTTCAGTCTCCAAAAATTCTTCACTGCTCAGTACGCTTGGCTCCCACTCATAGCAAGATGTGAACTCTGAGGCACTGGGGGATTCACAGTCAGCAAAAGGGAATACACAATAAACTGCTGCAAATCATTCTTTTCTTGGGGAATTTTGATAAACATTTGGATTTCTTGAGAGATCTGTGGAATTCAGTGGTGCGAGGATAAGAGAGAGAGAGGAGCACATTGGAGATTGGTAAAAACAAACAGGCAAAAGGCACACAAGAATAACATCTGCATTTATCTTTGCTAGGAAAGTCAAAACATTTTTAATTTTATCCAAAGGAGTGTTTTGGAGATTATCAAAACATTTCACTATTATTGACACATTTTAGTTTTATCAAAATGAGGGAGCTGGAATGATTCATTTCAATTCCTTTCCTTAGAAAATGATGTCAGCACTGGCATGTTCCCACAAAACATTTTGATCTTCACTGAACAATACGGTTTAGCTACAAAAGCTTTCAAGGGAAAAGAGTTTGTCCAACTTTCCTTGAAATGCAAAGTCCTGGGGTTTCCTCCCCACACTCACTTCCTGGGGCGATTCTGCCAAGCTCATTCCAAGGGTGAAGGATCTGGAAGCAAAGGGATGTTGAGTGGATGTCCATACATACCACAGAGCACTGTCCAGGTGCATTCCGTCTTCCTCTGTCCCCAGAAAGCTCAGCAACATGAAACCTGTGGGTTGCCTGGGTTAGTGCCAGTTGTTTTATCACCCAGGCTAACCAGCATAGAGATAACACTCCAGTGCTGCTCTCGGCACCAACCCTCTGTGACACCAGCAAGAGCTGCTAGAGCCTGGATCAACATAGTCTCTGGCCTCAAATTATCAGCATGCACAGGATCTGTCCCACTGGCCTTCCGTGCTGGGGGAGATGAGGATAATCCCAGTGGCGATACGGACAATCCCAGATGATGCCTGTTTCTCAGAGAGGCATGGCCATCCTGATACCTATTTTAGATCTGGCAACTGATTTAATGCCTCTGATCACCGGATTTTGTTCACACCTTGATGGTTTCTTGCAGTAATGCATGGGCTTAGAATGGTGGATTTTGTTTTCTAAAGGAGCCCCAGATAAGCAGGGTGAGGGACCATGGGACAGTGCAGGAACATATATCCATGTCCTTGTCCATGTTGCAGTGTTTGGACTGCCCATAGGGATGTTCAGGTGTTTACACTGTTATGAATGTGCAGTGACACTCCAGACAGTTCTGAGGTGCCACCACTGCCCTCATCTCAGTGCAGAAACTCCTGGGTTTCTCCCCAAAGGAAGCTTGTCAACAGGTGAGCAACATTTTGAGGAGCAAAGTGAATTTCCTCCTCAAGGGGGAACTGTTAAGCTGTTTCAGAGAGCAAACCCCAAAGCAGGATCATCTCCACCTGAGGGACTGTGCTAAAGATGCTGGAATTTAAAAAACAAACAAACAAACTAACTAACTGCAACACATCCTGCTCCAGGGATATAAGTGTGAGAGATGTTCACTGCTTTCCTCCATGCTCCCGCCACCACCACACCTTGAGAAGGATCTTCTCTTCCTTGACATGAACAGCACCCACATAACTCTTGTCTCACAGCGATATCAATACAACAGCTGTACAAAAGACGAGTGAGGTCTTGAAACACAACCTGTTTGTCACATCCCCATTCCTACCCCTTATTTTTTCTGACTTCCTCCTTGGCATCTGGTGGCAGCAAGATGTATTTTTTTCCATTTTACATGAGTGACACCAATGGGGACAGAGGAAGGTATATGTAGCAGAAAATAATAAGATTTCTCTTTTGTTCCCAAAAATAACAAAGGTCTAACATGATTGACTCAAATACCCTGTGCAATTTCTCTGGTGTCAGACAGAGAAACCCATCATCTGATGAATTTGTTTGCATGCCTGACCTGAATTCCATCTGAAAGTCTTCGATGTGCTTTCTTTTGAAGCTGCTCCCTGTAAAACAAGGAAAGAAACAAATTCATTCACCAATTTTCCTCTTCTTTAAGGGTATGGATTAAAAAATGCTTCCAGACATTGAGGATGTCCACCGTATGTGAGCGAGAAACAATTACACATCCCTCAGGACCAGAAAAATCCTCAACAACAACAAAAAAGACACCTCTCTTTTGTGTTACTTTGGCTGTCCTAAAATCCACATCAGCATTATCAGGCTCTTTAAAAACTTCTGCAGAACTGAGGTCGAAGTTAAAAATATTTTATTACTATTTTTTGGCCAGCTGTTTCCCAGACTCCATACGACCCGGAATTCATAAGAAGATTATCTTTGAAGCCTAAGATGGGCTAGGGAAGAAGAGCTTATTTATATTATGTTCATGTTTATGTACTTGGAATGAGGTTGAAACTAAAGCTGTCCCTGGATGCTTTGTTTTAAAACAGCCTGTTTGTGTCCTGAAGTCAAAATTAATGATGCTGGCGAGAGGTGCAGGGAAATTGTCACCATCGCTATTTTGGAGGAAAAGGAGTGGGAGGAAATAGGGCTTTACGACTGAGGAGTTAGGTGTTACGAATCCTTTCCTGCTCTTCCACAACCAGTGGAGATGTTAGTCTCCTTACAGGGCTCACACCAGAGCAGGCAGGAACTTGGTCTCTCCAGGAAAAGAGCAAGGCAAGTCCAAGTTTTCAGTATGAATCAGGTCGACCAGCAACGTGAAAGTGCTCTTCCCATCTATTGGTGAGCGCGTCAGCTGCCAGGCTAATGCCTGTCCTCACTTCACGCCTGGAACTTGTCAAAACTCGTGTTCCTGGAAAAGGCTCTGGTTTTGGCAGATACTATCCACTGAAAAAGATGCTTTTGAAAGCTCACGTTGAGCCCTATTTATAATCCCGACCTGCTTGCGTGAGGGTTGAGCTCCGGTGATAATGCACGGATTCAAATGAAAAATCACCAGGTTAGCATTAAGGGCTGTATTTTTTTATCTCTCACAAAGTGCTGCGTCTCCAGTTCTGCAGCTCGTTTTTGTCAGGTTCAAAGAGGAAAAGAGCTTTATCATTCAGAAAAGGCCAGAAAAATCTAGTCCTTTTTTTCTTTGAATGTTAATACCCATATACCATCCCCTCTACCAATTACAATACAACTGATGTCAATTAGTGCATGTCCATTGACTAAAACCTGTCCCATTATTTGCTGTTTTCAACAAAAAAGCATAAGGACGTGCCAAAAGGTTCAAATTTGCAGCAGCGCATGTCACAGAGTGAGTTAGCTCCCAGCATCCCAGGAGACGAGACTTGTCTCAGGAGTTAGAAGTCACGTTTTCCTCCTCCGGAAGAGCAAGGAGGGGGCATGGCCCTCTAGACGGGCATTATGTGTCTGGAAAACGAGCCAGCTTTGGAGACCCAGAGTGCAAGTCCTGGGGAGACCCAGGTCTGACCCACACATGAGGGTCTGCCTTGGCCAAGGAGCAGAGCGACGCGTTGGGGAGCAGGAAGACATGTGACTGTTCAGATCTGTCCTCATCCACCAGAAATGGTGCTCTGGAAAGGGAGATACGTATGGGGGAGCGGGAGGAGGGAAACAATAGCTCTGCATGTCCTTCAGTTTGGAATATTTTAATTTGAGCTCATTATTTCACCAATAAAACTAATGTTAGAGTGAGAAGTTGACTCTGCTAAAGGGTTTGAGCCTTAAACTAAGAACTCAGGGGCTCCACACTGTGAATAATCAAACTCAAACAGAAATATTTTTTCACTATAAATTTTTAACAAGAAACATCATTTACATATTTGTACAGCTAGCGCTAGGAAATCTGGGGAGTTTTTTTCAGTGACTTCAAATTAACCAGCGCCTGGGCCAAAGATGAAATTCACAATCAGACTCTGCCTGGTATCTCACTGGTTGTCTTGGTTCCTTTTTTGTTTTTCCAGAAAAATGCCCTGCAGAGATCAGTGTGTAGTTTTATGGCCGGGTATAAGCAGTCTATCAGGGAAAATCGCCAGGTCCAAAATTAGAAACTCTTCTGTGGCTACCTATTTCCACAGAGCTGTGAAAGGGCATGCTGAGATTGTGCTTCAATAGGAAAGAAACCAATACTGCCAGGACAAACTCAGCCTTCCATTAAAAAAAATGTCCAATAAAGTCCAACAGTGACCTTCCTCTGCCTGTTTCTATGGTAATACCCAATCACTTTCTCACAATAAGCCCAGTCCCCTGTTTTGAAATTAAAGATGGTTTGCAGCTGCTGGGACAGCATAGTCAGAGCTAAATACTTGTTTGATTCATCGAATAGGAGTGGGATTCCTTGGAAAGACTCACCTGGCCCATGAGTTGCTGCACAACCTTGAAGATCCAGGTCTAAACCTCTTCATGCTAAATGCATGGATGGTGTTTTGCAGCAAAGCTCATTCCATGGATGTCCTCAGAGTTCCTGCTGCCGGGAGGTTACTGGAGCGCATGAGCACAGCAATGAAGGAAATTGGGGAGCTGCTGCTTGACCATTTTTCCCATCCCTGCCTTGGGTATATGACACAGATCTGGGGGGACTCTTTTTCTTTTCTGCCACTAAAGGAAATGTTTTCAAGTGCATATTTGTGTGGACAATATTTACAGAATCCATGTAATTTTGCAAAACACTGTCCCAGTCCCTGCCAGCACCATTGTCTGCCTGTTTCAGAACACTACATTAATGCCATGTGAGTTAGCATCAACTTTTCTATTTTCAAATTAATTTCACAAGAATTATGAAAGTGTCTCAGTGCTGTGAGAACTGAGAAGCAGAGAGATTCCATGACACCAGTGCCATAGGTTCAGGGAAATGATGGAGTTACATCTCATGTGAAACACATATAATGGACAGCTTGGAAAGACTTGACTCAATTCTTGCATTGACGAGGAGCCACAGGATTTGAGCTGAAAAGAAAGCTGGGGGGGACTTTTTAAAAGGGCACATAGGGACAGGAAAAGGGGTAACAGGTTTAAATTGAAAGAGGGAGATTGAGATTGGATATAAGGAAGAAATTCTTCCTGGAGAGGGTGGGGAGGCACTGGGGCAGGTTGCCCAGAGAAGCTGTGGATGCCCCATCCCTGGGAGTGTCCAAGCCCAGGCTGGATGAGGCTTGGAGCAACCTGGGCTATGGAAGGTGTCCCTGCCCATGGCAGGGGGTGGGACTGGGTGGGCTTTAAGGTCCCTTCCAACCTAAACCATTCCATGATTCCATAATTCCCTTTCTGTTGAGGTCAAAGGCAGAAGGTCTGAACTGAAAATGATGCTGTATTCACATATTCCCTTCCTGCTTTGCCCTGCAGCTTTGTCATGTTGATGGCAGGTATGTCCATCCCCCCCCACCCCGAGGAGCAAGGTCTCTCACATCCTACCTCTGATGCTCTCAAACAGAAGTGGCGGTGAGCCCAATAGCCAAGAGATTAGGGCACGTGTGAGGTAAAAACCCTTGTGAAGAGCATGCTTCATATATTAAACACTATCGACTCCCTCTTTTGAATAACAATTTGGTTATTCTTAGCTGCATTCAGAAGAGAAGAATGCTTCTAATCCTGTTTAACCCTCTTTGGTTTTTGAATTAGTTTCCTAAGCTTTTAGGATAACGAAAAGGCATTACCATCATCTGGCACCGTTTCTGTCCTACCCCCTCGCAGCATCCCAGTCCTGCTGACCTGTGATGCAGCTGAGCATCCCCCGTGATACTGAGGACCCTGGCAACTTGCATGGTGGTAGGTGCTGCTGGCACAGGATGAAGAAGCAATCCCTGCCACAACCATCCTGCTCTTCAAGCTGTAATTTCCCTGAACTTTGTGACCCTTTGTGACCTATGATAAAATCCAATTAAAAAAAAAAAAAATCCCCCAAAACCCCAGCACTGGAGTTTGGAAGATTCCTCACACCCCAGATTTTCTATAGGATTTGTCATTCACAGTTCTTTGGTCTTTGTGAGCTGCTCTCCTGTGTCCGTTTTGTTTAAGCAGGGTAGGAAAATGCATGTGTGCATGTGTATATGTGTGTGTGTGTAAATGAGCAGGCTTCTCTGGGAATTTTAATTGAGGAAATAGCCTGGTCTTTCTCTCTTGGCTGGCCACAAAAACTGTGCTTGGCTTGGCAACATCAGCACTTCCCAACCTACCTGGGTGTCGTGGGACTGCTTTGCCAAAATGCTGCATTTCAGGCTGAGCTCTCGGTGATTTCTATTTTATTTGTAGGAAATGTAAGTGGCTCATCCCCGGGATCTGCCATTACTCTGTTTTTTTCTCTCTGAGACCACCCAGCAACGTTGTGCTTTCCCTCTCCCCCCAAGGAAAATTAAAAACCAGTTGGAATCGAGCAGGCTGCATGAGCTTTCCTCTCGCTGCTGTGGCCAAGTAAATAATTTACTTTGTCAGCAGGAGACACCATTGTGCCCCCAATCAATAAGGCTGACATAAGCCAGCGTCCCTTCTTATTAAATGCTCCTCATCTGCTGAATTTGAGTCACAACTCTATTTTACAAACACGCATCATATGCATGGATACTTTAACAGTCAATACCTTTTACCTGTTGTTTGTTAGGTAGATTGGGAGACACCAGGGAGTTTTAAATTTTATTCCCAGCCAGGGAGGGATTTTAATGTCATTACTCACACTGAGATCTTCTCCGCTCTACAAATAGGCCATTGATTTTAATGGGGCAACTTGTAGCGTGAGGCATTATTTAGTGTGATTAAGAGTATTATAATTTGATGACTTCTGTTCGTTACCATAATGGGATGTGCAGATAGCGACAGGATAACTGGTAGTTGGTTTCCCACTGAAACGAGGAAAGTGTGTCTGATATGGAAAGTGTAATGTGTTCTCCGGCTCTGGGAGGTATAATTGAAACGAAGGGGAGGATGGGGAGGATGGCATTTGCCTGTGTTGTGTGTCTGTTTCTGATTATGGGTCAGCATTTGCAATTTCCAGAGTTTTGGAAATTTCTGAACTTTTTGTATACTCATCTTTCCTGTAGGAAGTTTCAAACGAAGTGGAAGCTTGCTCATTCCTGGTTCAGTCATACTCCCTGGGGTTTTGGGTACAGTAAAACTCTCCCAGCTTTAAAAGACTGAAATGTGCAGGTCCCCGGGAGTCCCTCAGTAGAGACCTCTCACTCATCTGTGCCTGTCGGCTGGAGGCTGTGGGGGCCCCTGTCATCCTGAAAGCCCCTTACTACCCCCAGACACCATGGAATGAAGGGAAATTGGTGTCCCTTGTCCTGGATGGAGAGCAATCTCTTGCCTGGGGATATCGCACATGACGTGTTTGAGTTACTCTTCAATTCTTCAAGACCAGCAAAGGCGCTTGGACCCCCCTCCCTGCCTCCCACTGCTTCCAAAACCTGGTGCTTCTAGAACACCTGGGGACATCAGGAAACACGTATTTTATTTTGGTAGGATAAATATAATTTTTTGGTCATGTTTATTTCATCTACTCCTTCATCTTTGCCTGCATCAAGGAAAGCTAGCAGCACAGGCGAGCAGGAAAAGGTACAAATACCATTTTCAACGGCAGTTTTTGATGCAACTGCCCCATGCTTATGGGTTGAAACCCACGTAGAGGATTAGCATTGTGGCAGCAGGTGGCCTATTTCATTAGAAGAAGCTTTTCTCCTAATAGGGAGAATGAGCAAATCTATCTTTCTACATAAATCTGAGAGATTTACACAGTAGTTCAGCAAGTTCAATTCATTTGTCTATGTCTTAATCAACTCTTCAAAATACAGGATTCAAGGGCAATATCTGTGTGTAACTTGATCTGGTTTTTCTCAAGGTGAGGTTTATTTTGAAATGTTTTCCCCTCTCCTCCTGCCTTTTATTGCCTTTGCACTGGCTAAAGTTTGTGCTTTCGGGGCAAGCACCCACAGTGAATATTTTTACAGAAAGAGCTAAGATGAGTCATTTATTCCATCCATAAAAATGATGGTGAAAAAATGGAACTTTCAGGGACTAATTACATAGAAATTTTTAAATCAAGGCTTCCAAATAGTATATAATAACTCATGTGGTTGCTAATATGACAAAAATATGCTAGATAAAGAAAAAAAATAGGACTGGGAATATTTAGGATAGTTTAATGATGAATTAAGGTATTATCATTGTTCTTCCTAGGGATTTTAATTTGGAGCGAAGAACATTAAATGCCCCTGTTTCTTGCCTCATTTAACGTTACCAGGGGTAGTCTGCTCGCTTGTTTTCTGGACGTGTTCCCTGCAATACAACCTATCATGTTAATTGTATTTTCACATTTTTATTACATTTGTGTCTCATCCCCCCACCGGGACAAGAAAATGTCTCCTTTAGAGAGATCAGATGCTCTCCCCTGAGGCATGATGTTCCTAGATAAGTTCTCATTGCAGGATAGCCCTCACCTGGCTGCTGGGCTTCCGCAGAACAGCCTCCCAAAAGAAGAGATAAGGGTGAAAATAGCAGTGAAAGGAAACAGTGAGAACTGATTCCCTGAAAGCAAAATGTCAACAGCCCGTGCTACCTGTCGATGTGTATACAGAGGTATATAAGATATAACTCGGTTTCATGGCCATAGTTAAAGCAAGGGAGGTCCAGCCTGGCACATGCATCCGTCCTCTCTGGGCAGCAAGATCTGCAGCAGCTGCTGGGTTGGGCATTGCAGATACCTGGTTTCATCTCATCCCTGTTACCAGCCCAGTATGTCTACCCTGGGATGGTATTTTGGCACCTGCGGGACCAGCTCCTCGCACGCTGGCACACATCCTCCACCCAGAGCCCAGACAGCATCCAAAGGGTTGCGAGACAATGGGGCCATTTCCATGCAGTGACTAATAAGCAGTAAAATCCTGCGGTGTCCTTCATGCCTCCTCAGGTTTGCTATCAGATTTGGAAGGTGTTACTAATTTTACTGCTAGCCTATACATCAGCCTGCATTCCCTCAAACACTTCTTGATGGGCTTGGCTTGAATTTCTAATCCATAATGAAGTCTGGAGCTGAGCTAATTAAACATGAGCTGTGGTTTCATTTCAAATCCGTGCACAGGTTGTCCTCAGATGAACCAGGGTGAGGGCCCAGATTCACTACAGCACTCAAACAGATGCCTTGGAGGACCTAGCTTGGTGTGCAAAGACATAGCTGTAGGTCTGCAGGGGAGAAGGACCCATCACTGCGAGCGCCAGCTATTTGCGTAACAGCATTTTTGGTGGAGCAACATACTTGGTCTGATCCTACATGGTTTACTGGGATGTTCAGGGTTCTTCCTTGAATAAAGGGCAGCAAGAACAAAACAGCTTCCTGCATCCTGGCTGCTTCTTGCAAGCAAAGAGCGAGATTTCACTCACCAGTTAAGGAGAGAAGAATGTGCCCTTTCTCTAGTCCAAGGAAGCAGGCTGTGTGCAGGCTGCAAGGAGGTTGGCACCTTGCTGGAGGACACACGGTGGGTGTGGAGGAGCGCATAGCTTTGAATTCTTCTGCTGCCCAGAGAAGCTGTGGATGCCCCATCCCTGGAAATGTTCGAGGCCAGGCTGGTCTTGAACCTGGAGCAACCTGGTCTAGTGGAAGGTGTCCCAGACCATGGCAGGGGGTTGGAACCAGATGGGCTTTAAGGTCCTTTCAACCCAAACCATTCTGTGATTTGTTCTATTATTCACTGCAATTCCCTCCTCTCCTCTCTGGGTGGAAGAGACCATTTCTGTTGGGTGTTTCACCTCCTGGGACCCCCAAGAGAGGTATGTGGTTGCTGGATACTGGGACAACTCCAGACCCTCTACCCAGAGCCACTGTTTGTGCAGCCAAGGCTGTTGCAAAACTCTTGCAACAAACCTAATCTGAGCAGGCAATCACATCTTAATGCAATTTTAAAGAAAGACAGTGTTTTGGGACCTAGAGAAAGCTGTTGTGGACAGTCACAGTTCAAAGTGAAAAGTGCTGTACTCTTATTTGCACTTCTCCTTGCTAAAGCTTCAGACTGACATGATTTATTCTGACTATGTTGTGGTTGTTCTACGTTCAGAGAAACAAACCTTTTTTAAAGTACTGTTTTAAAAGATATTTTCATCTTTCTTGTCTAGACTGAATTGATATTACAGCTTGTTTGTCCCTGACATTGGTAAGCAAACAAATGCATTCTTCTGTTGTTAGATATTAAAAGAGTCCCAAGTACAAAACAGATGATTAATGACTTGGATGCTTCCACCTGGCAAACCAAATTACTGAGAATATTGGACAGCACAAACTTCATAATAAATTGATTATTCCATCGTTGCTTAAACATAGGGTAGAAGGAAAACAAACCCAGATGACTGGTGAATGAACCATTCATGCATAGACTCAGACCCTGAAACTTCCCTTAGATCATTTTATTGACCTGCTTGTAAAGCTATGAGTATTTCATCAGTGCCAGATTTGAGAGATGGGAATGGTCAGTGCACAGCTGAGCCCTGATACAGGTGGGTCCTACAACAGACTGGATGAGCCACTTCCCTACTTGAAGCCAGGAATGAAATACCCCTGTATTCCAGCAAGACTAGTATTTGATTTTGACTCTTCTTGTGTAAACACCTAACTAGACCCATTGCAACACACTAGTCCCAATTCTGGAGAGATAAATCCCTTATTTTAACTGACAACAAAACTCTGCTCCTTGTCAAAGATGAGGGATACTGTTTGGTTGAAGCGCTGATGGAACACCACCACCATACTTTGAAGACCCGGATCACTTTCAGCTTTATTTTGTCATTTTGGATTGGAGCCGAGACTTTTCGGAACAAGTCGAAGTGGACCGTGCCAGCGCCGAGCGTGCACATGTTCAGCCTGACGCACATTTGGTGTTGCATGAGCTGTTTGCTGTTTCTAAATGCTAAATGCTGAGATGACACCGACGAGGGAATACCAGGGTTTCCCTCCACACGTCTGATTTGCAAAACCTTTTTTTTTTTTTTCATTTCAATATAAAATGAGTCAGAAAGAAATTTCAGAATGACTCTTTCTGATCTGCTGCTCAGCATCCTGCCCACACGGATGGAGTCTTCTCCCTGGCAAAAAAAAAAAAAATAAAAAAGATTTAAAAAGTGCTTCTCACCACAGAGTTCTGTTCACCAGCTGCAAAAAGGACTGGAGGGGATGAACTTCAGCCCTGTCCACACCTGAAGGTGGGATGCAGGAGAGGAGGGGTTCTGGGTACTGCACACATAAATCCAGGTGTAATGGGTGAGAAACCATTGTGTTGCTTTTCCAGTGTTGGTCCTGAGAGTCCCTTCCCCAAGCAGCTGGTACCCTCAGGGTCTGGTATGATCACTGTACAACCAAGGGGTTTTTTTCCAGAAACACAGCACTCTGGCTGTTTTGCCCTTCTAAAAGTAGATGAAGCTTTGAAACAGGAAGACATGTAAAGAAGTGGTGAATCCCGATTATACAGATTCTTATTTTTTAAGTCGATGAGTCATTTATATATTTTGGCAATAAATTCATCCACATTAACAGCAGGCTTAGCTGTCTGTAACCAGCCTACTCCTAGCACGGAAGATCTAATGGGGTTACAAGACACTTACAGATGAAGCTCTGAATGAGAGAAGATAAAAATAAACAACAGTTTCTGTTCTGTTTAAAGGAAAGATTATTCAGAAAAATAATTTTTAAAAAACTCACCAAACTGTGAAAGGTTTTCAAAAAATACTATTTCTCTTTTCCTTCCCTTAAAAATGTTTTTATTGCTTTTTGTGGTCAAGCCTAAGGCAGGTTTTGTTATTTGAAAACAAACTGCCATCAGCCTCCAGCAAAGACAACTTGCAGTCTCTGGTTTCTTCAAGCCAGCTAAGTTTTTTTTTTTTGCCCTTGTAAATATTTATTTCCCTTAATCAAGCAAGAAATCCAGCAGGATTCATTTGATTAACCACACATTTCTGCACAAGCCACTACAGAAAGTCAAGGAGAATTTGTGACCAGGCACATGATAGAAGAGGGGCTCAGGAAAGAGGGGCAACCAGAAAGCTGGAGGGGGACTTTTTAAAACAGCAAGTAGTGACAGGAAAAGGGGTAAGAAGGGGTAACATGCTGAAACTGAAAGAGGGGAGATTGAGTTTGGACATCAGGAAGAAATTCTTGCCGGAGAGGGTGGGGAGGCACTGGGACAGGTTGCCCAGAGAAGCTGTGGATGCCCCATCCCTGGGAGTGTCCAAGGCCAGGCGGGATGAGGCTTGGAGCAACCTGGGCTATGGAAGGTGTCCCTGCCCATGGCAGGGGGTGGGACTGGGTGGGCTTTAACGTTCCTCCCAACCTAAACCATTCCATGATTCTGTGATTCAAATCGCTCAGAAGAGGGATTTGGTGTGATTTTTATCCTGTGTCTCACCTGGGGTTGTCCTATGAGGGTACCTTTTTAAATCCTTATGGGAGTGAAGCTCCTGTCCCTTTGGGACTGTAAGTGACATTTCATGTTTATCATGCATGCAGGAGATTGCACTGTGTCTCTCCAAAAAGTTTTCTCCAGCTAGGGGGTAAGGTTTGACTCCAGTGTCAGTGTCTGCCAGCTCTCGGAGCTGAGGAGCAGAGCCAGGCAGGTCTCATGCAGAGCATTCAGGGACAGTCAGCACAGTGTCAAAAGAACGTGCTTTGAACTGCGGCTTGTTGAATCCATCACTCCAATAATAAATGTGGAATTTCAATGAGGTAGATGAGGCTGTAGTCTTACTCCATGCCGTTTTTTCATGGCCAGGGTTAACCTGTCCTTGAGGACCCCAGAACAGCACCCAGATATGCCAGGTCTGGCAAGCACACGTCTGTGTGTAGGCTCCCACCAAGCACAGGTTTAGACCTTTTTCTCCATGTGCAGCTCTGCAGGCTGTGCACGAAGGCTGATTTCCACCAGCACTGGCTCCAGTCCCAGTGCAATTCCAGGGAATCCTGTAAACAGCAATCAGGCCCTCCCACAGACACCCACGCGGATGCAGAGGAGGGGCAGGTGGTCCCCGTGTGCCCAGCAGCGGCGAGTCATATCCAACAGTTAGAGGTCAGGATGTGCCAAGAAAATGCATTTTCTCTCCTGTTCTTTGCGGATTCATAAGAGTTTCTGCTCACAACAGCTGGTTCCCGTGACAAGCCAGTTAAGCGGTGTGTCAGCTGCAGCCACACAATCCTTTCAGGTACGCCGGTTTGGCCAACGTCCCTGGCTACATCTGAGCCTGACAGCACACTGCCCGTTCAGCCTGACCTCCATGTGCTGCGTTCGAGTTTCATAAGTGCAACCATTATCCCTGGTTATACTTCCCAAAAGCAGCTGGATAAGAAGGTGGAGAGAGCTCATACCTCCTACTGCGGCTGTGCATCAAAATGCCTTTTCCTTAGGGTGTAGGCCTTGGCATACCAAGGAGCAATGCAGGACAGGGACAAAAGGCACAACCCACTTCCTCAAATGCATGGGCCGGTTTGGAAATGGTTTCAAAGTAGTTAAAAATGGAGAAAGTGTAATCCAATGGTGAACTTCTGTGTTACATCCTCTTGTCTCTGATTTCTGGGAGCCCATTGAGTGTTACCAAGATTTCCAAGCCAGCAGAGGCCCAGGGCAGTAATCATGCATGGCTCCAGACACTCGGACCCACGATGACTCCATCCCTCAATGAGCATCTCACATCATGGTCTCCCAGTTTGACTTTTGACATTATGCTGCTCAGGTTGTGTCACAGGCAGATCAGGTCAAGCTTACCAAAACCAGGCTTGTTCAGGCTGGAGAAGAGAAGGCTCTGGAGAGACCTTAGAGCCCCTTCCTGTGCCTGGGGGGCTACAAGAAAGCTGGGGGGGACTTTTTACAAGGGCAAGTAGTGACAGGAAAAGGGGTGACGGGTTTAAACGGAAAGAGGGAGATGGAGATGGGACATCAGGAAGGAATTCTTCCCGCAGAGGGTGGTGAGGCACTGGCACAGGTTGCCCAGAGAAGCTGTGGATGCCCCATCCCTGGGAGTGTCCAAGGCCAGGCTGGATGAGGCTTGGAGCAACCTGGTCTAGTGGAGGGTGTCCCTGCCCATGGCAGGCCATGGGATTGGGTGGGCTTTAAGGTCACTTCCCACCCAAACCATTCCATGGAAACAATTTCTGGTTTGCAAGTTCAGGGCAATTCCTTCGCCACTTGCGCAAAAGGATGTCCCAGTTTTGTGATGCGTTGACACAGCTCCTTACGCAGACTTGTTTGAATGGTTCTGGCCAGCTGATTTAAGACCAAAAATGAAACCTATTTTTAAAGAAGGTAGGCCCTACATAAGGTCTCAGAAATTCATTCTTTTAAGATCTTCAGACTATTCTGGAAGCTCAGACGAATACAAGACCAAACCAGGAAATATTATGAACAAGAAACATGCAGCTTGCTCTGTAAGTCAACAAGTTTGCTGCAAGGTAGCGCTTCTGCACAGCAGGTCTTGCTCATCTGCTCTGCTCTTTCCCCAAAGACACACTTTACACTTTGCACATCCTCCCTCAGCTGAGCAAGCACAATCTTTGTTATAGCACCTCTGACACCCTCCGTTCTGCTCCAGCTACTCCTGGTGCTACGTTTGTTCCACCGCTTGCTTCATTAATGATTTTATCCCAATTACTATGGCACAGTGTGCTCCTGGCAGCTCTTTCTCATGGCTTTCTATTTGCAGTGGCTGTGGGCTCACCAAACATGGTGTCTGTGGACCTGCTGGAGGTGAGGTACAGTGAAGGGAGAGCAGAGAACCGAAGCAGGCCATTTCACTCTAAATCAGAATCTAATAAAAATGGACAAAATCTCTAATTGTGTTTTGCACAGGCTTTTTTTTTTTTTTTTCACAAACACAGTCAATAGTATGACAATAAAGTTGATTCCAAAATAAACCTGGATTATCACATATGTTTGGTTTGTTTGATAAATGAATCATCAACCCCTTGATAATCCCAGCAGTAAACTTAGATTTGTGCAGTACTGCAAACAAAATGGGAAGTTCAATATTTATTTGGATAAATGCCCATTAATTTTTTTTCCTTTGCTCCTCCTTCAAAGACTTCTCCAGCCAGCTCTTACAATACCAAAGCACTTTTTTATTTTTTTTTCCTTCATACACAGTTCAGTGCATTTGTTAATATATGGCTGCTCGAGCTGAGTTAATTTTAAGCAGAAAGCACTGTAATGATGTAGGTCATTCGGTCACCCACAAAGATCATCTCCAGTGGCTCAGCTACATCTTGTACATGCTGATGAGAGCTCCAGCTCACGTACTGGCTGAGATCCTCTGGCACCACACAGCTCTCAGAGAGCAAAGGGGTCCCACTCTCTGACTTCGTTAGTAATTAAAAGGAATGCATGTGTTTGAGGCCGGGAGCAAGGTACCCCTGCCTGGACTTGGTGCAACATCACCCAAAATGCACCTGACATGGTGCAAGGCACCGGGGGCTTTGAGGTTGGGGATGGAGGTGCAGGGAGGCTTGGGCAGAGCGGCTGCAGGGAGAGCAGGAAGGAATTGCAATTGCCAGTGCTGCAGGCAGGGGTGAGGTGCACAAAGCCTTGCTGGGTCTCTGCAAGGCAAACCAGGACAGCCACAGCCACCTTGAGACTGATCCTGACACCTCCTTTCTGATGAAGAGAGGCTGAGCCATTGCCTTGCCTGTCGTTGCTAAAGCAAGGGTAGATAATTCTCCTCCAGTAGCAAAACCTGGAGAGGAAAATACCCCAATGGTCTCAGTTGAGGTTTCAACCATATCGCTAAGGTTGAGGGACAATTTGGGAACCCTGGATGCTCTCTTCCCCCTTGTCATGCACCAGGCTCTAGCCTTGCAACAAACACTATCTGCCTGAAACAGAAACACAGATGATTGCTGTGAGATGCTTTGAAGGGAAGAAGAGTTAAGACAATTATATTTTTTTCGCAGCCCTTCAACAGTTCCTCTGTAATCATGGGAATTGCTTAACCACACACCACCTTGCTTTGCAAACGTATCGCTGCTATCTGACACCCCTGAAAGCTGTTTACGGCAGTGTTCAGAGGGGCAGGCAAAACATTTCAAGCTGGTGGCTGAGCACAGCTCCCTGATGTGGGGATGCTGAGCCGCCACAACACCAGAGCCAGGGGAAGGAGACAGGGAGGGAGCCTGGGTCACGCCACATTCACTGTCCAGGCTGAGGCCGTCCTCGCAGGCCCTGGGGCAGCGCCGTGCACCTGCTGGGATGGAAGGGCACGTGGACTAAAGATGGGTCCCCTGCATCAACTGCCATCCCATGGGTCAAGAGCTAAAGTTCCTTCTATCATCCATTGCCACCGCCCTGCGATGTCACCAGCAAATCCTGAGAAGGCTCCTGTGAGGAAAGGACTAAATAACCTCAGGAAGGTAAAGGACTAATGTACCCACTGTGCCGAAGGATTTTAGCTCTGCCAAGTGTTTCTCAGTAGCTTCCGCAGTAGTTGCAATAGTTTCTGAAACACCTGCAGTTGTGTGCTGGTTTTAGTCAGGACAGAGTTAATTCCCTTCACAGTGGCTGGTATGAAGCTCTGGTTTTGGATTTATCCTGGGGACAGCACTAATCAGGGGGTTGTTAGTTGGTGCTGGGGAGTGCTGGCACTAATTCAAGGTCTTTCCCAGGTTCTGATCCTGCCCCCGTGTTCCCAACATTCTCCCCCCTAAGCAGTGGGGGGGACACAGCTCGGACAGCAACCCCGACTGAGCGGAGGGGATTTCCTCCCACAGCACGGCACGCTGGAGGCATAAGTGGGGAGTGGGCCGGGGGCTGAAGAGGGCTGTCCTGTCAGCAGAAGACTCCTGCGAGGGAGGAACCATTTCCACCTTTGTATTTTGTTTCTTAAGCTATTGCCCACGTGCAGGTGAATATTTCAACCTGTGTCTTTCTGTAATGGAATTGAATTTGCAGGTTGATGGTGGCTGTAGATCAATACATACTTTCCCTGAAAGCAGCAAAAGATTGCTTTTGAAAGGTAACGAGATTAGTTAAGAAGTTAAATATCATTACATCTGGAATTGTGGCGAATCGTTTGTGGCATGGTCTCTTGATTAGCCTTATTACTCAAACTGCCACAATCCATAGCCGAGTTCTCTTTGCATCATCCATTATGGCAGATCTTCCTCTGCTGGCACAGCAGGACACCCCACCCTCTTGGCTCTGCCCTGAGGAAGCCTGCCAAGAAATTGCCATGTCCACTCCTCTTTTTGACCAGAGGAAACATCTTCTCCCTGGCTCTGCTCCTGCCCTGCTGCTACACGATGCTCTTCTAGATGGATTCAGACCAGCTTCTGCTCCACATGGAGTTTCTTCTGCTGCTGTTAGGCAATATGCCAAAGGTCTCCTTACTGGCACTAATGACAGATTTTATTTGAACTGAGCTTTTTCTTTCAACCATTTCTCCAAACATTAACAAATAAAGCAGATAAAAAGCGTGAGGGCAATGCCAGGCTGACCCCATGGCTCCTAAAGTCAAGATACGTAATTCCATCAGCTTCCCTGAGCTCTCCAGGTTTCCCAGAAGTTATGATGAAATATCTTTTAAGCGATTTAGGAACCTATATCCTTGTTCAGTAGCAGACAGTGAGGCACATCCCACTGGGTTTGCTTGTACCTGAGTGGTGTCTGTATTCCCTTTGGAACACATGATACAGGCTTTGTTTAACACGTTCCTGGATGTGGCAACTTCTGCCTGTCTCTTCCCTTGTTTTCTCTCTCTTTTTTTTCTCTGCTGTTCCCCAATAGTGGTTTGGTTTGCTCTCTTCAGCCAACAAAACCACGTGCTGCCCAGCAGGCAGCTGGCAGGGAGGAGGTCACCCCGCTGCAGCTCCCCAGCAGCCAGCTTCCTCCTGGCCACGATCACCAGCCGCTCTGACCCAGGGATTTGTCCCCCCACAGAAAGGTAGAGCGACTTCTGGCTTACGGCCCACGGTGAGCAGCTTTCCCCATTATAAACCACTCAAGGGGCTCGTGAGTGAGCTGGCAGGGCAAGGAGACAGCGTGATGGATAACCCAGCAGCAGCGAGATCACACCATTAGTGATCTCAGGCTCTTTTGACACGGTGAGCTGACATCCCCATAAATACTGCTCAGGCTGGTACCCAGGGGTCCGTGTTTCTCCGAGCTGTCTAGCTGTTCAAGTATTCATCTGCTGCTCTTCCCACACACAGGAACCAGACATGCGAGTGCTTTTAGGCTAAAGTCACTGCATGCATGTGGGTTTGCTGGAGCCAAAGAGCCCTTGAGTTCTGCCTACAATTTCCCAGGTCAATAAGTGGAAGCTCTGAGAGAAGTAAAGTTAAAAAAGAAAACAAAATTAAAAAAAAGCAAGCCAAATTATTCAACAGCTGCTTATGTTCCATAGCTGTGACATGCAACTGGTACATGAGATGCTGAGCAATACAAATCTCTGTCTTGCAGAGGAGTAAAACCAAAAGAAGGTGGTTTTGGGCACTGATGTTGCCAGGTTGCTCTGGAGCCTGGGACGAGATTCTGTTTTCAGGATGGATCGCGACCCCCTGTTTCAGGCACTCAGGGTAATTTTCTGAGGTCTCTGGTTTGCTGGTTAAATTATCAGGCTTAGGAAACAGCACAAAACTGTAATCTGGCTCAGGAGGCAGTTTTTGTTTAATTCTGTTCTGAAAAATCAAGCCTGTGTTTTTTTCCCCAACACTGAGTATTTGAGGCTATGTTGCTCCGATGTGAGTGTAAAATAATTGTAAACCTGTTTCCCATTCCGCTGCTTCTCTGCTGCTGAGCCAAACGCTGCTCACTCACAGAAACGCCTGGCTGTTGGAGCAGTCCCACATCCAGTTTAGCTTTTGAGCGCTCCAAAGAGGAGGGTCGACGTGCAGGGGGAGATGTGGGACCACGTCTGGCTGAGCTGAGCCAGGCGGTGCAATAATGGGTAAATGGCATCCTTCAGAGCAAGGAGAGACCAAATGATGGACAAAAACCTCATGCTAAAGCTCATGACTTCTTCAGTTATTGAAAAGAATGTGGGAAAAAAGGCAAAAACACACTGGAAAAATCCCCACTCACTTTTTAAACCTGGTTTTGGATGTCTGTATCCACCTGCTTTTGACATGTGCCGTCAGTGATGTTCCCCACTAACAGAGCAGGCTGGAACTGTTCAGTGACTTTAATGTTTCGCTTTTTGATGACATGCCCAATTATGCTGAACCACAGTTGTTTGTGCTGCCATTTATTACAGAAACCCAAGGGAGTTAGGTTATTAGTTACTTATTAGGACTTCAACATATAGTATGTTTTAAAAAAATTAATAAAAAGAGAAAATTTCATTTCTTTACATTGCACCGATGGAGAACAGAGGACTAAAAAAGGGTAGAACAGGCAGGTTGAGCGTAGGGCAGCATTTCACGCAGAGCAAAGGAGGTGAGGCAGGGGCTGTTTCACTGGCGAGGACGTGCAAGACGTGTGAAAATTTTGGTCTCTGCAATTTGCATCTCCCCAGACGGAGCCAGGTGTCATTTCAAGTTTTAAAGAGAAGTTAACAGGATCAAAACTCGCTTCACTAGATCTCGGCTGGTTCAGAAACCTGCCCACGAACTTGAACATAAGCTGGTGATGCCGGGGCTCACGCTGCGCAATGAAAGCTTTGCGCGGTTAGAGAAAACGCAGGGTAGGGTCGGAAATATGGTGACTTTGCCCTTTTTGGGGGAAGGTAGCAATGAATGCTGAGCACTGTGGGTCTGCTTGGTGCAATTTCACACAGGTTAGCAAAGTACAAGCTGGCTGGGGGCCAATATGTTATAGATCTATCGATATCTATATTCTGGTTGCACCCTCGTGCCAAAATGTGCCTGGGAACGGGGAGCAGCCCCCGGCTTTGCACGCTGGCACGGTGCTCCCACAGCCTTTGGGGTGTTTAGGGCACAACGTGCTGTGCAGATGAAGGTCTTGGCTCTCACCTGCATAAATCAAAGCTGCTACTTGGCACTTGCGCCGAAACAACTCCACTGATGGGAGAACATGATGTGAACAATTTTGAGAAAGACTACCAGCTGGATTGTCTTGGTGCATTGCACATTACCATGCAATTTGCATCTCTTTTGTGGTTGCCTAGTTATCCAGGGGTTTAGTTCACATGTTGATTTTTTCCAGGGTTTTTTTGTCCCTCCATTCTGTTGCGAAACTCTGAATTTCTAGTAGTTTTGCCTTTGTTTCATGTGAAGTGATTTTTCCTGTCAACTTACCTATCTGGGTTTAGAGAAAATTATGTCAAATGTAGCAGCATCTAAGGAAGCAAAATGATGTTCCGTAATATTTTTGATGAACAGGGATTGTACTGACATGCCACATGTCGCCTGTCGGGTTCACGGCCGAGTCTCCGACACAAATGCCAACTGGGGCACTGTGGTAGGAAAACCTACACGAAATGTTGGTTTGACATGGGCCCTGCATCCAAAGCTAAAAGCCCTGCAAACTCGGGAAGTTAAATGCAGATTCTGCCGTGCAGGTCTATATCACAGCCTACGTTCGACTGCGCTTTCCCAGCTGCCGTGTGAGCACCACCAATTTCACGTGTGATCAGTTTTTGGAAATGTGTTGGACAGCATCCATCTTCAGAGCTCCTTTATTCAGGATGAGGTTCATGTCACAAAATGCCAATAATCTGTTTTGAATTATAAAGGCTGAATCTCCCAGTACGCTTGTTACTCCAGGTAGAACAGACCTCAGTGGGAGCATCTCGCCGAGCTTTTTCCCTCCCAGACATTATTTTCCTCCCTTCTAACCCAGTAAATCATCTGCTGTGGTCTTAAACCACTTCCTGGGCTTAGAGTTATAATCTTTTATTGACTGAAGGGCTACTAACGGTTCTTAGGACAATCATAAATATGTGCTTTCTGGATTGGCTCTAATTTATTGCAGAAAGTATAAACCTCAGGTCACCGACACAATCTCAGATCTGTGGGCTGTTATTGGGGTTTTTATGTTAATAATCCAAAATATTAGTGTGAGCAGCCTACGGCTGCCAGGTCAGAAATTACTTCTGTTCAATTATAGGTAAAAATATACTTTTAAAATGCACAAAGTAATACAATTAAGTAATTACTATTCAAATGTAAGTCCAGCTGTGTGCATTCAAGCGGTTTTGCTGCACATGCCCGTAGCTGACTCCTGCACAGATGGTTACTCAGGTCAATGCGATACAGCTCGCTTCCCCACAGTTGTATTGATACTATGTCTTAAATAGTCTAAATGCTTAAATAGAATCATAGAATCACAGAATGGTTTAGGTTGGGAGGGACACCTTCCACTAGACCAGATTGCTCCAAGCCTCATCCAGCCTGGCCTTGATATATGTAAATACTTTAACTCTACATTAAATAATAATTTAAAAATAATTTAAACCAAATTATTTATACCTATTTTATTTATACTATCAAAAATTAAAAACAAAACAAAACAAAACAAAAACCTAACTATGAAAAAAGTAAGAGATCCATTTGATCATGTACATGTGATGTTTCCTACCCTCCATTGTTATGCAAAAGCAGTGGCAGTAAAATTTATCATATATATTTTTAAAAGTTCAGTTAGGAGAATGAGGAAGGCCCAGGAAGTAATTTACATCTATATATGTGTTACACACATGGTACTTCGATTTCAAGCTTTTTGATTTCTTTCTCAGCATCAGCTCCGAGCATCAGTTCATCCAGAGTCATTTCCATCAGCACAGACCAAATTGAGAAGTTCCCCAAAACATTATTTGTGTGTGCATGTGCATGCATGCACAGCTTCAAAACTTGCCCCAGGACCTCTCCAGCTTCTGCAAACGATGCCAAAAGATTCCCAGAGTTCCCTGAGCGTGGTCAGATCTCCCCAAGCAGCACTGTGGGGACAGCTTGATCAGACTGATGGGCCAGATGCCGCTGGGGGAGGAAGGAAGAAATCCCTTAGATACTGCTCTTGTGAGACCCCACCTGGAGTAACACGTCCAGCTGAGGAGCCCTCAAGATCAGAAGGATATAGACCAGTTGGAGCAAGTCCAGAGGAGGCCACAGAGATGCTCCGAGGGCTGGAGCCCCTCTTCTATGATGAAAGGCTGAGAGAGTTGGGGTGTTCAGCCGGGAGAAGGGAAGGCTCCGGGGAGACCTTATTGCACCTTCCAGTGCCTGAAGGGGCTACAAGGAAGCTGGGGGGACTTTTTACAAGGGTCTGGAGTGACAGGACACGGTGTAACGGGTTTAAATTGAAAGTGGGGAGGTTTAGATTAGATATCAAGAAGAAATTCTTCCTGGAGAAGGAGGTGAGGCAGTTGAGCAGGTTGCCCAGAGAAGCTGTGGATGCCCCATCCCTGGGAGTGTCCAAGGCCAGGCTGGATGAGGCTTGGAGCAACCTGGTCTAGTGGAAGGTGTCCCTGCCCATGGCAGAGAGGTTGGAACTGGATGATCTTTAAAGTCCCTTCCAACCCAAACCATTCTGTGATTCTATGATTCTATGAATATAGATAAAATAAATGTCCTAGAGGTGGTTTTCCCATTTTTGTTGTTGTTGTTTTGGGGGGTTTTTTGGGTTTGATTTTGTTTTGTTTTTCTTCCAGACCTCTTAATTAATTCCAGGCTGTCTCATAAAGATACTGTGCAGTCCCATCTGCAATGTGTTCCTGACATGGATGAGCTGGCTGCTGGAGAAGGTCTCCTGGCACTGTGCTCTCCCACTGCTGGCGGGAATGAGTGATGTGACATTATTTCCCTTCTTCTGGAAAACAAAATCTATCTCCAGGCAAAAGTGAAGACCTGAGTTTTGTCTTCCCAGAGTGTTTCAGAGAGCATCATACAATGGTAAACCTCAGGGCTATTTAAGCAAATACCAAAGAAATAATTGCTGGCAACTCCCTGACAGCTTGCAGCAAGCTTCCCAGGAAGTTCTGCAGTAAAACAAACATCTGATGCACAGAAAACATGACAAAAACACTGTATTTATGGTGTCATTTTTTTCTTTCTTGCTCTTACTTACATTTAAATGTAGTGAATAAATGGATTTAAATAAGCTTTCCAGTATAACACATGCACGTCTCTATTTCTTTAGTTACTTATTTTAGCATGAATGTGATGTACAGGTGAGTTTACTGTGAGGAACAAGGAAAAAAAGATGTCTCAGCCCTTTCCAAACCTTATCAACCAGTAGTCTGAGATGTTTCCAGCTGGTGACAGATCTGTGGATGGGAAAAGTCCGCTGGTTATAAGACTGAAGACCAGCACAGAGTGAGGGCTGGGACCGCCTGCAAGCAGCCAGAGAAATGCATTATGTTGCACAGAAAAATATTGTAATAAGTCTAATACCAAAATATTTTCTAGAGCACCCGACAGGCAGCCTCGTCCCCCAAAATCCTGTGGCCACACCGCCTGCTTGCTCCAGCTGTAGCAGCACTAAAATTAGCTCTGCAATAAACCCCGCTCCACCCGGGATTTTAAATGTCATTCACCAAGTGCTCTGATGCTCGTGCCTGCCTGAGCTCTCTGTCTGGAGGGGATTTGGTTATTTAAGTAAAGCTGGCTGTATCCACCTGTGTGGCAATATTTACAAATGTCAGTAAGAACTTGCTGGGAGTTTCTAGTTATGTATATAGGAAATGTCAGCAGCCTTGCCAAGTCTCTATTGGACGGCTCAAGAATACAGTTAAACAGGCAACTGGAGCCAACAGAATAGGAAAACATAGCAGAAAGCAGCATCACCCTCCCCTGAAGCCAATAAAAGAGTGTGCATTACCCTCCTTACCAGGAGGACCCAAAATGTGTCCTGTAGGTGAACTTCAGTCCACGAAGCAGCCCAGAGACAGCAGGAGCCCTGGCAGGGCAGAGAGCTCCTGAGTGCTGTGTTGCACAGATCAGTACACGGAAACATCTCTTTTTTGCATAAGGAGATGCTTATGGGTATAAGAAAAGTAATTATGGCATTATTATCCTCTAATTAGTTGGAAAGAGGCAATCGTTGCTGTCAGAACATCAGAAAGAGATATAAAGTCGTGTGCTCAGTGCTACAGCAACTGTAGGAAAGTTTTTCTTTAAAAAAAACAAAAGCAAAAACAAAAAAAGAGTGTGAATCCGAGAATCAAAAGGAAGAGAAACACATCCCCTTGAGAGAGAGCGCTGTGGTGTCCCAGAGAAGGGACACCCACAATTACAATTTTGGTAGATGCAAAGCTGTTTCGCACAGCTGCAATGTACAAGGAGCCCCCCAAAATGATGCCAGGTCCGGAGGCCTCTCCAGGGCAGCTCTGCGCTGTTTTGCTGCAAGACTGGAATTTTCCCTTCAGAAAAGAAAACATTTTGGAACCTGGCTGATGCCCTGTGTTGTGCCCCGACTGCCCCTGGCCTTGGCAGAACCTGCTCCCCATTGCAGCCCCCCACCAGTGCAGGACACAGCCCCATGCTCTGGACTCTGGCATGGACCCACCTCTGTTTGGGACTTCTTTTTCCAGACCCTGCCCTCACTTTATCGGTGCAAACGGAGTGCTGGCGGCTTAGCACGGAGCAGCAACGTTTGCTACTCAACCTTCACGCGGGGTTTTCCTTCCCATCACACCTCACAAGCCCGCAGGGAGGCTGGCTGTACTGCAGCTGCCAGCTCTAGGGTTAGATTTCTATGCAGAAAAAGGGGAAAATGTGCTACTGATGGGACAGTAAATTACCTTTTTATGTTTAAAGTCATGGTGCTACCTTCCCTTCTGCCTTATAATTCATAGCATGCTTATATTTAAAAGATTTCTTTTCCAGTCTGACCATGCTTTCAGTGTTCCCCAGGGATCAGTGCTGGAGTCATTTCGGTTTAACATCTTAATCGATGACCGGGATGAGGGGATCAAGGGAACACTCAGTGGGTTTGCACGTGACACCAAGTTGGGGGGAGTGTTGACATGCCTGAGGGCAGGACGGCTCTGCAGAGGGATCAGGACAGGTTGGATCCATGGGCCGAGGCCACTGTGTGAGGGGCAACAAGGCCAAGGGCCAGGTCCTGCCCTTGGGCCACAACAACCCCCTGCAACGCTCCAGGATTGGGACAGGGGCTGGAAAGATGCCTGGTGGAAAAAGGACCTGGCAGCATTGGTTGACAGCAGCTGAACATGAGCCGGTGTGTGCCCAGGTGGCCAAGAAGGCCAACAGCATCCTGGCCTGTATCAGGGTCAGTGTGGCCAGCAGAAGCAGGGCAGGGATCGGTCCCCTGTGCTGGGCACTGGTGAGGCTGCACCTGAAATCCTGGGGTCAGTTTTGGGTCCCTCACTGCAAGACACTGAGGGGCTGGAGTGTGTCCGGAGAAGGGAACGGAGCTGGGAAGGGGCTGGAGCACAATTCCTGTGGGGAGCAGCTGAGGGAGCTGGGGGTGTTCAGCCTGGAGAAGAGGAGGCTCAGGGGAGTCCTTATCACTCCCTACAGCTCCCTGGAATGGAGTGTAGGTCTCTTCTCCCAAGTGACAAATGATGGGACAAGAGGAAACGTCCTCACGTTGTGCCAGGGGAGGTATAGTTTGGATATTAGGGAAAATTCTTTCCCAGAAAGGGCTGTCAGGCACTGGAATGGGCTGCCCAGGGAGGGGGCAGTCACCACCCCAGGAGGGGTTTCAGAGCCGTGTGGATGTGGTGCTCAGGGACATGGGTCAGTGGTGGGCTTCGCAGGGCTGGGTTAATGGGTGGACATGATGATCTTAAAGGTCTTTTCCAATGTAAACAATTTGATTGTTCTATGATTCTACACTTCTTGTGTTTTCTATCATCACAAGTACCCACTGGACCAGAAGTCTGTGGACCTGTGGTTTGTGAGACACCACTGTCTTCCTGCAGAGAACTTCCATTGTGCTTAACTCGTGCAGATGGAATACTGAGCCATCAGGTGCCTAGACCAAGGACACGTACACCCTTCTTCTCCTCTGCCAATTTCAGGGTTCACTGCATCATCTCTTGACTTAGAAACCACATTGAAGACAGCTCTGACACTGCACAGGCAACTATAATGTGAAACCACTGATGAAACCCCTCTGTAGATAGTTCTCCTCTGCAAAGGACAAGGTCAGTCATAGAGCAGTGGAGCCCATGCATCTTCCAGCACCCAGGACGTGGAACAAGTGGATGCTATTGAAGCCCTGGTGATGTAACCCATAACTCAAGTGAAAGGCTTCTTTGGTTAATCAGGGTATGCCTGAAAGGAAGTATTGCTCATTGACTTCTCCAGGGGGAGCTGGCAATTTTAAACCTCTTCTTTGTTCATTTTTGAAGCGTCAGACAACATTTTTGGCTGGTCTCAAGGTGTAACTGGGGTAGGAAAAGTTTTATTAGACATTCCCCTTATTTCTCATAGGTTGGCTCCAAAATCCTTGGCTAGCAGCTGATTTCTAAAGCCCAACGATGATCTGCTTTCAAGACACACATGGGAGATGGAAGTATGAACAGTATCATTGCTGCCATAACAGCTGGACTCTGTCAGCTGCCGCAGGAAAGACAAAGGGGCTGTCTCAGGCTTTAAGAAATACATATATTCCCTTTCATTATGGATTTGATCAGAGTGCACTGCGAGCCTTTATGATGCAAAATGTCACTTTTGTACTTCTTTGATTCTGAAAGGAAAAGCTCCAGCTTCACAGCCGGGAGGGTGTGAATGAGCACAGGAGAGGTGTCCCACCAAACCCTCCAAAGTGAGGAAAACGGAGGGATGCTTTTCTTACTGTTTGTTTTTTTTTGTGTGTAACTGAGCTTCCCTGGGAGGCATTAAGGCTACAACTTATACTTGACCAGGCAAGCTCGGATGGAGACAGGCACTTTTTCTGTTTTCATGGTACCCTTTCTTTTTTATTATTATTATTTTTTATTATTTTTCCAGCTCTCAAACCTGGGGGGAAAAAAAAAAATCCACAGAAGAAGTTTTCAATATCCTCTTCTAAAACTCCCTGGCAGCCAGAGCTGGCACAAAGCTCATCACACCCAGTGAAGTGAGGGAGAGGTGCTGTCACAGCACCCAGAACAAAAAACGCTCGGCAGTGGAAAGTAATTCCACCGCTGCAGAGCTGGTGACCACTTTCGATTGCAGCGCATGACGTCCCAATCTCTCTCAGCCACAGCACAACAGAAATGTGCATTATAATCTCCTTCCAGGAATAAAAATATCCTGCATTATAATCTGCTCATCCTCCCTTTTCATCCCCAGATTTAGGAAAGCAAAGTAAAGTGAATACATTTTAAACAAATAAACAAAATGATTCACCCAGTAACCTGAGTTTAATCTGGAAAATTGCTATTCTGGGATCTGAAACAGAATCAAGGCAAAACGCAGGAACCTTTAGACAAGAGGACTTTAAAAGGTCATGTCTCAGAAGCAGGACTGCAGATTGGGATCCAGTTGCCGGGAGGACAGAGAGAAACAGTCCCAGTGGTATGTACAGTCTTTTTATAATCACATTCTGAGCACCAGTTAAAATAAAAACAGAAGCAAAGGTTACATAAAAAAAACCCTATGGGAAAGCAGGTGCACAACATAAACCCTCAGCTGGAATAGCTGGTTTGGGATCACCCTCCTAGGCAATGGAAACTTGCACCTTCTTCAGACATCTGCTCTATTGCATGCTGGGTTCCAGACCAAGAGCTGATTAGTTTTGCAATATTTAAGAGCTGCTTATTGATATTTTAAATGTCTCTAAAAAAAACAGGTAATGAAATTTAACCCTGACCTTTCTTTATTTTTTTTTGTGATCATAACATCTCGGAGAAGAAAAGAAAGGAAAAAAGCCAGGCGTGCACATTTGCATGTGCAATTATGCCCCCTAATTTGCTGCTGTAATTATGATGAGAGCATATTAAAATCATGTAATTGCATGTGTAATGGATAATTAGGCATGTGTGTGGGTACAATCTGATAGCTTACACATTTAACTGTGCCAGTAGTGTAAATATTTTGCACAGAAGTTTTCACAGGCTTAACTATGAAAAGCCTGTGCAAGCGTCCTGGGTGTCCTACATGACACCACTGCATATACGGCACCTATTGCGTCTATATTCTATCACGAGGAAGTGACGTGCTCCATTTCCCCTTGAAAAAACCTACCTCTGTGGAAGGAAGGCCAATAATATTGTCTCTTCTTGGAAACAGTGTGGCTAAAGTGAGTTACGGTGGATTTGGTTGTTCAGCTGCGGGCAGTGCTGGGCAATCCCTGCCCATTGTCATCACGGAGGGGAATGCTAGCAAATACCAATATTAAAAGGTTATCTGCCAGCACGAAACATGACTTTTAGAGCCTGTTTCTCCCGTTTGTTTATTCTAGAGGATTACCAAATCCTCATTATCTGTTGTTTATCTGTAATTAGGCCAAAGCAAGGTTTATTTCATTCATGTTCTTGTTGCACCCATTTTTCAAAGTGTCACCTTAATCTTCTGTAATTATTGAGTACTTCACAGATCAAGTCAGTTTTGAAACCCATTAAAAATCCAATTAATGCAAATCTTGAGAATTCCTCTCTTGCTGTGGGACTGCCTCAAGCCCTAGCTTTGCTTGCATGTGAAGTGTTTTTGCCTTTGACTTCATGTACTGCAAGGATCACTTGTTTATTGAATGGCTCGTCAGCTTTTGCTGTATAACTGTGATACTAATTGGTTGCTTGAATTTCATGAGCTTTCTAAGCGAGGATCTGGGACATTCTAGTTCATCCAATTCTGATAAACTTGTAACCTATTTCACATCCACCTGCTTCTGACTCTGGCAGTCATACGGCCGAGCAAGGTCTCCAATGGCCGTACGTGCTGACCTGGATTTCTCCCCTTACTCACAGAAAATTGTGTTGCCAGTGAAATTCAGGTTCCCACTTCAACCCCATCACAGCTGGGTGGCATCTGTCTGTCCAAAGGCCACAGAGACACTTTCTCAGAGCACTAAGCAAAGCAAGCGCAGAGATTATTCAACACTGTGGTGTTCATGATCTGAGAGATGTCTCTTCTCCTCAGTTTCCTTCCCTACCTCTCTGACCTGTCCAGGGGAAAACTCATCACCTCTCCAACTCCCTGTTCAGCCTTCACTCCTCTCCCAGCCACCACCTTGAAACACAAAAATTCAGTTGTCCCTACCTCTTCAGAAAGTTTTACCCTTGCTGTGGCCAAATCTCTGAGGCTCATGGCCAGATTATTTCCAGGAGACCGCGATCAGTAGGATTCAGTATAAAGAGTTGGTCCCTCCTAGCCTTTGGGATGAGCCTTTCCAACACCTACTGCCCAGCTAAAGTGGAATTTCAAAGAGAAATTTGGCTTATTGCCTCTTCAGTCTGGCCTTGCTCAAAGTGTATGGATGGCTTTTCTCTGCAACGAAGGTAACACCACCTCTGATGCGCTTAGTGGACATTTCAAGGAACGTCTTCACAGCCAGACTGAGCAACCGACACAGTCTTAGCTGTGACTGAGCTGTCTTTACTCATCAAAGTCACTAAATGGCTTGTGGAAGTTAATCTCTTCTGTAGCTAGCTTGAGGGCAAAGCCAATTAGGCCTTAGGTTGCTGCCCAGTCACTGTGTCCCCTTGGAGTTCCCCGTGCCTGCAAAGCACCGTGCCAGCCAGCTACAGGGTGTGCTTCCTCGTGGCACCTGCATCCAGACTGAACGACTCACAAAACTAGCAAAAACAGGAGTGAAGGTCCTTAGGGATGGAACAGGCAGATGGGAAAAAACGGTAGGAAAAACTCTGAGCATCTGGCTGTGGCTTTGCATATCTCATGGGAGGTTTGTTACCTTTCAGAGAGACATGACTTAAACAGTTTTCCATAGGACTCATCAGCTCCCTATCAGTTAATGCCACAATTAGTGCCTGGGTCCCGGCAGTTCACATTTATCTTGTGACATTCCCTCGTGCTCGAGCAGTGCTGGAGAGAGCCGCATCGCAGAGGTTTCACACACTAGGGCACCATCTAAAGGGCAGCCATTATTTCACATAAACATTCCAAAGGAATCTATATTTACACAATGGAGGAAGAGGAAAACACAGCCTCCCTGCAAAGTTTGCTGGACTTAGCCGACTTGTTTAAACAAAACTTCTTTTACCGGTATTGAATCAAAGCATCTTTTTAGCAGCCTCAGCAAAGGGGTTTCTCTCCTTGTGCTCTGTGGCCAGAATTACACTGTATTCAATTTGCATTTTCTGACTTAGATTCGTACCTCTGAATGACCCCAGCCCACAGAGGGGAACAGTGTAGTCAACATCATGTGAAGGCGAGCAAATTAGAGTGAAGGGAGAAGTGGAAATAACTAGACCTCCCAGGTTGGATTATCACTTTACCTGGGATCAGACATTGTCAATTTGTCAAGAACCAGGAAGTTAACAATAGTGAATTGATCCCTCAGAGGATTAGTTTAATCCCACTGTGATAATCAATATAATAAACATTTATTAGCTTTCTGTTCAAGCTGATGCCTCTCTCCAGAAGAGCACACAAATCTCAAACAGCAAACGAACCTGCTGATCTCCACCACTGGCAGCTGGTGCTGGGGGAGGAGGAGAGCGGGACAAGGTGAGGAAGGGACCTCACCAGGAGCACAAAGAAGGACTCATTATGTTCTGCAACCCTGACCTGCCACCAAAAAGGGTTTTATTCCGGGAGGTGGGGAAGAAGTGACACATAGGACACTCTCCGTCCCCATCCCAGAAGCAAATGAAGAACAACGTATTTCTAGAAGAAACATATTTTTCTTTTAAATGCTGCCTTTGTTAGGATAGATGATGCTGTCTTGGGTCAGGTCCTAATTGGTAAAAATCCTCATTTCATCCCATTTCCTCCTGTTTAGCTTTTCCCAGGGCTCAAGTCCTGCAGCCATAAATAAACATTCCAACACCGTTCCTACCTAAAGAGACACTGAAAGGACGGCAATGAAGATTTCTTTCCTTATTCTTGGCACTCAGCAATATCAGCCCAAATTCACTCTTGAACCACACCTTGGGATTGGGTTGCAGTAGATTTGTAATGAGGTTTGGATACATGAGCTCAGAAAAACACTTCTTTCCTTATCAGCATCATCCAAACAGCTTTAAAAAATGACATAATTTCAAAGGAAAGTCACACATGTTATTTTTCATGATGCAAAAAGATAAAGTCCTAGAATACAAAATGGGAAATGAAGTTAAACTGATAAAGTATAGAAATGAGTGAATGCAACCTTAACTATTCCTGACATCACCCCAGCTTTTAAAAGTCACTTACTGTCCTCCTGGGATGGTCTCTCAGCCGCAGTAGGATAATGGGCAGTTCAGAAATAGGTCCTATTCCAGACATTGCCTTTTGGAAGAGTCCCAGTTTTCAGGTCCTTCCCCCCCATGGTTTACACCAGAAGGATACACACAGGTTTTCAGAGCAGCACTTGGGACCCAGCACTCATTCCAGTGAACTAATTAATTTAATCAGAGCTCTCACCTTCTTTTCACCTTACTTACTAATTTCAGTGAAACATATTGCTTCTTTCAGAGATTGCTGAGAATATAAATAAAACATTGCTTTAGACTGTTTACGCCTGTCTTGCCTTTTGAAATGCACCAGTCCAGTGATACGTTGATTTTTCTCACTAGGTTCATTCCTCATCTGGAGAGTTAATTGAATTGCCGTTTTATCTGATTTCATCCTTCCCAGAAAGCATGCCTTGCGCTGTTACAATTTTCATGGCTTCATTACACCGTACACATTTATGAGCGTGGAAAGTATTAGCAACTCCCTTTTTGTACCCACACTGTTCAGGCTATGAAGAGTTTACATTCCTGGCTGCAGAGCAGTGATACTGGTGGTTGCCAGCACCTGAAGTGTCTCCCCTCCTTATTGCCCCAATTGCTTGTGGTACCATAATTTAAATAGGCTGGGAAACTCTACAGACAGCTCCTGTCTAACATTATCTTCTTGTAGAGTACCAAACTCTACAGTGTAAAGTAAACAATAAATGCTGATAAAACCCATTCTGCTCCCAGATCAGGACCCTGTGGCTCTGCTGAGGCAGGGCTGTCCTTCACCTGTGCGTTATTCAAAGCAACACTCTCAGTGCAGCTGGCATGGACCAAACAAGTACTGCTCTTGGCAAGACCAACCCACTGCATCCAAGTACCAAGAGGTGGGTTGACATTTCTCCTGCTGCTCAACAGAAGAGAAACGCACGTGCCTCAAGGGAACATGTATGTTTTGCCTTCACTACCAAAAAAGTTTTTTCTGATAATATAATGGAAACAGAGATGGTTTTGTAATAGGACCATGGGAATGGCATCCATCAGAAGCTCTCAGTTAACACCCATGCCCGATGCACAGCTAATGGGTGATGCTAAGATCTTCAACCATGGTATTTTCTCATAGTCCAGACACTGATTTTTTATGTTTAGTAAGCAATACAAAATTAACATAAGCTGTTTGAACCGCCCCTGCAGACATCCTTTCAAACTGGAGTGAGGCCCTGCCCAGCAGCCTCCAAGTCCAACCTCTCTCAGCTCCTGGTGCAGCATGGCATCATGTCGAGGCAGCTCTTGGCACCTTCCCGAGCTGGCACGAGTGATGTTCAGGGCAGAAAGCATGTGTGACCCAAGTGCAAGGGCTTCTCAGAAAATGTGCTGCAGAATGACCTGCTATCACAATGACTTACTGATTTTTAAGGCTTTTTTTAAGTACAAACTGCCCAGATCAGTCAGTCTTGTCTATTACCTGTATCAAATGCATCTGTTACCATGTGCTTGCACTACTCAGATCCTGACCTCTGGTACAGCAGTATGATGTCCTGAAGGGGCAGAACCTAAATTCCAAGTGAAAATGTTAAAATTTTATGATTTACCATAATTCTAGGAAAACTGTTCCAATGAATGATTAACTCTTAAAAAAAAAAAAAAAAA
>NW_010226058.1:0-39518 GCF_000690775.1 Eurypyga helias
CTCTGGCACCGAGTCGGGTTTCCAGACGTTTGTAACTTGGCTGGAAAAATCTGTCCCTGACAAAAGGACGACACAGAAGGGTCGGGCTGTGTTGACTTTACCGTCCCTTGCTGTTGTTTACAAGCCATAATTAAAACTTCTTGCTAAGGAATGTGAAAAACTGAGCAGAAGTCCACTCACCCTGAAAATTATTAGGCTGTGAAAACTTAAATTTGACAAACTGCTAATTCACGCTATTTAACTGCTCTTTATAATCCAAGTAGCAGCGTAAATAAGAAAGATAATAAAATCTGATGATAGATTAATGTCTGACTGAAGCAGTAATTCCTTTTCAAAGAAATATAATCAACAGATTTATGACGTAGAGCGGAGGAGCCATCACAGTTTAATGGGTAACAGAGTACGGGCCAAATCCTGCTCTCAGTTGTACTAAACACATTTTCGTTCTGGATACAGAGTACAAGTTTTACATAGTTTTAATGTATTCCTTTTTCCGGTAGTATTCGTTGGCCTGTAGAAGAGAGATGCAAAGCTGTGTGGTTACTAAAACACTTCACTGAAATAAACTATACGGAGAACATAAATTTAAGTGTGAAGAAATTGGAATAGGTATTGGCATCACTAAACTGTAGTCATGCATAAAGCGATCAAAAATTCCTGTGGTAAAGAGAAGCAGCAGCACTGCTATAAGGAGGAGGGGCTGAGGACAGCCGAGCCTCCAGTGCAACCGACATATAGCACAGGCAAGGCCACAGCTGCCATTTTGAGTCCCAGCGAGGGGAAAAAGGGTCCCAGTGCAACACCAGGAGCACCTACACGGAGTCTGTTCCAGTTTGGGAAAATTTTATATCACCTTGGAGTAACTGGAAATGCTTTATCTGCATATAATCCACCTCCCAGCAGGAGGACACGTAATCTCCTGGGTGACTGACTAGTTGTACGAATTGGGAGAGTATTAGTCTTTCCGTAAAATGCAAGGACGTTGAGAGGTTAAATGAGGTACCGATAATCAAACGCAGAGCTCATACTGTGGGTGTCACTGCACAATGAATCAAATTAGCAAGGGATGTAAAAAACGAAGTGATCAGTTGTATTTAGTCTAATGCCAGAAGTCCATACAAAAATAAGAATATTTGAAAGCTTCCATTTGAGGAGAAATGAGACAAAAGTCAGAATTATCAAAATCTGGTGGGTGGATTCATGACTGAAGTGTTTAAAGTCTCCAAATACATCCAGTCAGAAGAACAGCATGCCTAGCAAGGGCTGGGGAGAGAAAGCGTTATTGCTTCAAATTATTCACACATCAGACATCCAGACCCTGGAATGGATTAAAGTCCTATCTGACAGCAGCAATCATTAACATTTGTAACAGAGTACCATATTAGATCAAAGAGCAGGATTTAACATGTATGATAAAGAGAAGAAAAACACATTATCCAAGGTGACATCAGTCTGGAGGACATATGCTAGTTATCTTATGCTGCCATTACTAAAACACCTCTAAAGGAGGCGTAAATGATTACAGCCTGGTTACATTTGCTATGTGAAGACACAGCTCGTTCCCAAGACATATCCATAAACAATAACTGGACTTCTTAATTGATTAGGGGGAAAAAAACCCAACAAACTAATTCCATTATTACAAGGGAAGACTGTTTTACTTCAAAAGTCATCTTGAATAAAATGAAAAGTGAAAGCTGCACTACAAAAAGTCTGTCTCTGAAAGTGTAAGAAAAAAATCCTGATTGCATTGCATAAAAACTTAAGTTTAAAAGATAACTGAAAGCACAAATAAAAAGACTGGTGGTAAATAGTGAGGCACAATAATAAAGAAATTGAATTTATCAGTGAGGCATACATCCATTGCTATATTAGATTTTTTAAAATATCAATGAAGATGCATAGAACATTATTTTCAGTAGGTACTCCTGTTTATATCCAGAAAAAGAGAAGTTATGTGGATATGCTACATAGCTAATTTAGTGGGTGGGTTATTCCTACAGTAATTAAAGAAAACCAGTCATCTACTAACGCTGGATTATAAAAATGAGCAAATTCTTTCATCCAGTTCTTCTACCAGAATTAGCTGATTTCTAATATACCTTGGTATAGTGCAAAAATTCCAGAAGACTATTAAAGGACACTGGGCAAAAATTGTGAAGTGCAAACCAAATGAATTTCATACCTGCAACTCATTAGTTTGATTTTTTTATCCTAAGCAAAACAGCAAGGAGCTGCCAACTGAGCAAAGACATATGGAATTAGAAGGAAAATATTCATGTCATTCACCTTGGTTTTATAAACATGTTTTTAAGTCCTCTCAAAAAAATTTGCTATCGGCTTTAGTTGACAAAAAAAATCTCTGCGAGACATTTAATGTTGAAGCACACAGTGTTCTAATAAAAAAAAATAGCACTACACAGAATTAAAGTAGCACATTTAAATGTGCTAAATGTGCACATTACTATGCTGGGCTGACAATTTTGAAAGTCTACATTCATTGTCCACTAGAGGTGCTGCTACTAGGGGTCTTGCAGCATCTGGTCTTGGCCCTATACATTTTCGTACTACTTCACTACTAATTTAGGAAAAACATACGATCTATAGCTTAATATACAATGTTTTGCAGAGATGTGAACACAAAATGCCTTTACATAGGGAATCCTGATTGGAGTCTTCTGTGCTGGAAAGCTCTGAAAAGGCCATATAAAGGGATAATCCACTCAACAATTTTTATGAGAGCTATCACAGATCCTGGTTGAATAAACAAATATCAAGAAAGTGTAGCTAAATTGTATTATGTTTACATGAAATTTTAATGATGTTATTCTTTATGTACTCTCTGGTTCTTGCATAGGTACTTTAAAAGAGTATTTTAAACATATGGAAAGAGAGGGTTCAAAAAAGAGCTATAAAATACCCATATCCTGGTTAGGTTCCTTCCCCTTCTCCGAATGAACAATTTCTTTCTAGAAACTGCCAAACCATCTTTTCCAGTGAAAAAAATTATTCTTAACTCTGAGACACTTCTAAAGAGCAAATATTTTGCCTTTGATATACACCTCATTGCACCAGATGGTGTGTATATATATATTTTTAAATGTTCCTGTGGATGAATACTCCCACATATTCCTTACAATAGCACCTTCATCACTGTTCAAATCATCGAGACACACTCAAAGGCACACAATTGCAAACTTAGTCATGCTAAAGAGTAGCAAAGTGGAGTAATCAAGAACAAAGAATGCTATTCAGCTGCATAAAACTCTTGTGCTTGTTAACATCCCTAGTAGCAATGCTATTATTTAGTACTTAGCACTTTTATGAAGATCTAGAAACCATACAAAAGTCTAGCGTACCAAATAAAGCAAAGTTTTGAAGTTGCACATATTTATCCAACAGACTAGAAAGACTTCTCCTAGTCAGTTCAGGTTTTATTAATGTGTTTAATGCACCCAATTATTTAAGGAATAAAGCACAACCTTCTTAGTGCTTTGCTCTGGGCCACCTATAGCTTCACTGCCACTTACATATCTCCCGTAGACCATGGTTCACTTTCACTTGTGCAGGTGTAGCACCAATGACCGTAGTGGATTTCTGCCTAGTTTACAACAAAGTGGGAGAAGAGCAAGCCCTATGGTCAGATTTCCAGCAGAGCTCAATGAAGCTCTATTAATCTGCATGAAGCTATACTGATTTCTCAGCAGACAAATCTGGACCCACCTCCTTCACTCAGCAACAATGCCAAATTTAATCTTTTTCTTCTAATCTGTCACTACATTTCTCCCTGAAGTTTCTACAAATGGAATATTCTGCCAGTACCACAAGTCCTCCATCACATCAACCCTGCCTTAAATTCTTTCTTAGGCATTTGTAGGCCTTACCGTGAAAGCTATCTTAGCAACAACACGTTTGCGATAAATTAAACTTAAAATTAAAACTAAACCTCAGACAGCAACTCCCAGAGAGACCTAAAATACTGACCTAAACTACAGTCAATGCTTTCTTCGTTCACAGTTAGACAAGTTGTCAGCACAAAGTAATCATTCAATCGCATAGGAAAGTGGTGTCCCGTCATACCTGATGCACACGCTCTTCTAAACCAGAAGAAATTTCCACTGAGCCTAAAATGCCAGACTGCCGGTCCTTAGCAATATCATTGAGGCCACATAGGAAATGGCCAAAGAAACACATTCACTGCTTTCAATACTGCTTACCCGTGCTTTACTATTTAAGTAGATTATTCATCTCACAACATAATACCTCCTAGTCTCTGCCTCTCAAATACAGATAAGTGCATGAAATCCACACAGAGAACTGATCGCATAAGCACACAGAACTCTATACACTTCTGCCATGTCCATCAGAAGTGGATCAAAAATGGCAGTAAAGAAGAAAAAATCTGCTATTTTTTGTTCCTTGAATACTCTGTTGCACACAGTAGAGCAACAAGATTGTCAGGTAACTGGTTATAGCTGTTCAGATTCTCGGGAAGAATTTCAACTGCCTTAAGTGCTGCCATGAGGTTAATTCAGTAAGGATCAACTGAAAAATAGGAATTATTAACAGAAAACTGACATAGTTAAATTCTTACCCATCATATTTCATTTCCATAAATGCAGTTCTACAAACCTGCACTAAATAATAAAGGAACATCATCAGGGAAAAAAAAAAAAATCTTTCATCACTATGCCTTTTTCTATTCAGTAACTTGTTGAATTGAAGGCCCAGCTATAGTCTCTACTTTCACCTCCCCTTGTCTAGTTTGTGCTGCAACATTACTGCTGTTTCAAGACTCTCAAGGTTTTTTATTTAACTATCAAAGGATGTAGAAAAGCACCACATCACGGAATGTAGAACAAGAAAAAGAGCTTTGAAATTGCTATTACTTTAAGAAACCTGACAAGTAATAATGCTGGTTAAATTATGCAAGGAACACTGCATTCTCCCACAGATACACATTTAATATCTCCTGAGATTTGGTGTATTACATAGTCAAATGGAGAGCGTGAAGATTCTTTTATAAGATTTCTTCATAAAAATGCTCCTGGAGATAGTAACAGATCCATAGAGAAGAATTTAGTGATGGATAATTTTTCATATATATATAGCATCAGTATTAAAATGGAAATTGAGTCATAAAAGTTAAAAAAAAATAACACAAACCACTCAGTGATTTGGAATGCATAGTTCCTTTCCAAGTCCCAGCTCCCAGCCCCAAAAGGAGCAGTCCTTGTTTGTGCAGTACTTGTCAGACAGGTTGCTGCAAGTCTTCATTCTGCAACGACGCAATTTTTCGCTCTTTCATCCATGGCTCTTCTACCGTGATGCAAAGCATTTTTGCTGAAGCTTTTCATATAGGTGTTCAGTATATTCCCTCTCACCGAAACAGAAATGCTGAGCTATGATGGCAGCTTGAAGCAGAATTTGTATTTAGTTGTTTATTTTCCCTCACTGACAGAATAGATTTTGTTTGGGTGTGTCTCCCAGCTCCCCAAGACGCGCAACACACACATCTTCAGTCTTAACAGAATATTCACGGAACAGTGAGGTAGACAGGAGTCTAAAGAAGAAAGCTTTGTAAAACTGAACTAAAAGACTATAAAACTGTACGTAAGGTCCAGATAAAGGTATTTTCTGTGCATGTGAGCTGAAGCCTTTTTGCCTTTTCAAAAGGATCCAACACAAACTTTAGCAGTATTTTGCAGAAATCCAGGTGACTTTTAAAGATACTTAGTTATGGATACTCTCTTCTTTCTTTTTTTGAAAGAAGCATCTCTTACGTACCCTTCCCATTCCCAGAGGCATACAACACAAAGCAGTATACCGATCGATGAAAATTCTGGCCTTGCAAAATTTAACGGCAAGATAGAGACAAGCCATGGATATTTTGATACGAACAGCAACACAGAACAGGAAAGCTTACAACAGCTATTGGAGAAGAAGAGAAGAGCAAAATCTAAGGAAGGAAAAGAAAGAGGAAGCGAGGGTTTCCAGGGACCATGCTGAGGTTGAATCACACTGATAATTTATTTGAAAAGAAAAGGGGTGGGAAGGGGAACAGCAAAGGAAATCACAGCTCTGCGGAAGAAAATGGCAAATTTCCATTGACTTTAACAGGCGAGCATTCAACCCAAGCAAGCTGAACAAACCTTTTAAACTGAATCTACATCCCTGCTGCAGCCGTTACTCAAAAAAAAAAAAAAAACCCAACCAAACAAAAAAAATTCTTTTTTTTTTCATCAGAAGGAAGGCCAAGTTAAAAATAATTCAATTTTGCTAATATTTATTGAACACTAACAACATGATTAACAAAGATTAAAGTCACTAATAAGAGCTGGAAAACTCCCACAGAGAGCAGAACTCAGGTAATCATTATTAACAGTAAATATTGAGAAAAATAAGAAGTATAATGCTATTAGTAGATCAGGATGGATGCAAACAGTAAATATGGCAGGGTGTGAAGGGTTAGTTGGGTAGTATTGATGCAAGTAAAGACACTGAACAAATTGAAGAGATGGGCAAGGAGGGTCACTTTGTAAGAAAAAAAAGATGCAAGCACACATAAATGAGTATCTGATACAGTGTTCCTTGAAATCAATAAATGTTTTGAGCATGCGATGAATTCAGTGCTGGATACTAGGAGCAGCAAGAGAAAAAAAAAAAAAAAGAAGAAAAACGTGATATTAAAAGGAGAAGCTGTTTTCATTTGTCATGCAACTGGAGAACGTAACGTATTTTACAAGACAATGCCTAATTCACCTTATCCCAAGGAAGAACATAAGGCAAAATAAATATCTATGTTCTGCATTAAAAAAAAACCAACCTGAAATTAATTGACAAGTAATTGTTCATTATTAAAATCAAACTATTCATTACTAAAGAGTAAAAATTAAATCACCATGTATGAGAAGGCTGTCATTATCCTGAAATTATGCTCATGCATGTGCACATTAAAAACTGAAGTTGTATGCAGAAAGAGACAAGGGGAAAGGGTTAGGGCATGACTATTTTGATTGAACAGGACATTTTAAGATAGAAAATATTAGAGAGCTAGAAAAATTTTACATCCTTTCATGTAACATAGTCAGCCCTTTTGCATTCTTTCCAATATCTAAAAATGCATAAGGCATACAGTGGATACAGGTAGAAAATATACTGTTATAGTTAAATGAAATTAAAACATTCACTCAATTTTAATTAGCCCAATTATTTCTGTGCAAAATCTGGCCCATCCATGTGTGCATTAAGAAAAGAGGTTTAGATTAATGTACATCTGTCATTAACAGTACAAGTATAAATTGTAGAATATATTTGCATCTTTTTCATGACTGCTGTAAAAAGAGAAGAAAAAGGGAATTATTGATGCATTCAAACAGTGTGCATCTCACTTTGTAATGTAATCTGTTATTCTTTTCCTTAACACCTACACAGCTTATGTTCCTAGCTAGTACAGTTTAAAGAATAAATATGGACCCAGAGTGTCAGCTTCCAAAGAAATCTTGTAAGAAGCTGTTCGCAGATTTGCATTTTGTTATTTCAAAACTCCATAGTCAAGTTCAAGTTTTTGCTTCTTGAGACACTTAAACCAGTGGAAAGGAGTTTTGTTGTTGTTTCTAGAGTTCATATCTAAAGGTCCAATACAGCTACTCTCCCTGTAAATATAAATTCTTTCCCCGCAGACTTTCATAAAGGAGTCAGGCGCTATTAAACTACATATGGAACAGAAGACAACATTTCCTTCTGGAAATGAAAATGCCTGTTGCACTGACTATATCCACAATGATCCTATAAATATGCAAACCAGGAAGAATCAGAAAGAGTGGTGGCAGCAAGCAAGCTGATGAACCTCTTTATTCCAGGTAATTGCCATGTGGAAATACGTTTAACTTGGAAAGAACAGTGAGTTTTTCAAACGTTCCTTGAGTTCACTCTCTCAAAGCTGCACATAATCACAAAATATTTCTGAGAGGCAAAGGGAGACCATGCTCAGCAAAGAAATGAATCGAGGTCTATTATTTCAAATTTGCAAATGGCACAACACAGATGAGAATGTGCAGTATGACTAATGCATTGCCATAGTATCAGCCACAAGGAATGCTGAGCCATACCTTGAATGCTGTGTAACAGAGCTTACCCCTGGGCGCCCACATACTGGGGGAGGGCTAGGCTAGGAGTGGAAGGAAAGAAAAGAATTTCATGGAAGGAAAGAATGAAGGAAGAAATGGCCAAGTGGTCAACTTCAGTCAAGTATTTGCTGTGCCAAAATGAAGAGTATTGCCTGTTGTGCTATCCTGAGAGAAATGGAAGGCTGAGTTGCCTGAATTCAACTCCTGCGGCTATGGGCTGTCTTATAAATGAGATGCGTTCCTCCCAAGTAAATGGAGAATAGGGAGCATTTATGGTTCTCTTCATTTAACTTTGTTTTGCAACAACGTTGAGCAGTGTGCTTACGAATTAAGCACCAGTCTTTTCCCCAGATCAGAAAAGTGGTTGCACAGTGAGATAACAGCACAACCAGGAAACAAGAATATAAGTCTTCTGGGAGCAGCCTGGTAGGGCTGAGTTTGCAGGGGAGCAGCAGCTGACCAAAGGGGGACAGACACTATCTTAACTGGCAAGTAAAACACTAGCTTACAGTCATCATTACTTGTCTAAGAATGGATCTGAAAGAGAGTCAATTTATTCTACACTTCCAAGTGCTCCAGCATTCCTCCCTGATGCTCAGTTTGGCATAGTTTCTCAGTTTACAGGAACATTTCCTGCTATCTCCAGTTGAGGACAGCCCTCAGTCTGAAGGGCAATAACCTGCTCACAGCTAGGTTACTCCCAGAGTATCTAAATCATCACTGGGAAGTTTGAGACCAAGACAACCCTTTGAGAATACACCTGTACAGGGGACAGACTGTTCCTCAAGGCTGGCATGGACATTCATGGTATCTAAGCATTAGATAGCTCTCACTACTGGATTTCCTATATGAGATTCATTTGAATGTCAAACCACAAACTGTAGCAGAGGAAAAAAACAAAATTTATCTTAATACCTTAAAAATCTCAAGTTTCTAGAGAGCAAGAATCATGGCTCACACAGGCTGGTCACACAGCTTACTGCTTCTCAGGAAAACATTCAAAGTCTACAGTGGTGAAGATGGTATAAAAACATGCAAACTGAAGAGAATGGAATTAACTCACATAATCTTGAACCCCGCTAGCTTTCTCTTCTGATGTATATTACAGCTACCAACACTGTGTAATTGTTCTTTGTAAATTAATATTCCCAATTACTATGTAGAAAGTATGTATTTTAAAGCACCTATATATTTCCATACCAAACTACTGCAGTACTTCTATTCATATCAATATTTTTTAAAAGAAAAATACAGGGAAAAAAAAAATGAATTTATCATTTTAAGAAACCCTACAAGTTCACTGGCACATTTAAAAAAAAAAAAAAAAATCTGTTTTCTTCTGGAAAGAAGCTAAGAGGAGGAAGTCTGAACTATGCAATAAAACTTATTTCCGGTCCTTTGCTATTGTACATTACCTGCTGTTCCTTTTAAACTTTTCTTGATCTTGTAGGCAATAGAAGGCCAAAAGTATTACTTTTATGCAACATGTGTATTTCTAATATTATTCTAATTAACAAAATATATAGATATTCTTACTGCAAGCTTCCTCTCCATTTTTCAGTAACAAGTTACATACATTTTTAGAATGATGCTGATGCTTTGACTGTAGTATGTTTCTTCTAAATTGGTTAAAAATCAAACAGTGAAGTGTAATAGGTGCGGACAAAGCCTGTGCAATCTAAAAATCACACTTTAGACATATTTATGTAAATGATACTGAAATAGAGATCAACCCTTTGATGAAGATAAATATCTACCAAGATATTATTGCTAATATGTGCGTTTGACTAAAGCCACATTTTAAAAAAAACATACTATTAGAAACTTTTATGTTATTATATCTGCTTGCAAAGCTAGTATGTTAAACAATTGAAAATTCAGTATTTTTCTTGTTTGGGGCTGCCCTACAGGTGATAAAGATGTTCAGAAACAAAAAGAAACCCTTCACACTAACAGCACAGGGTTTTTCAGAGAAAGGCCATTTCTCCCAGGCAGAATTAGATTGCGTGCCCAAGAAAGAAAAACTGACCGAGCAACATATATCATAATTAGTCTTAAAATTTATACGACATAAATAGAGCTGTACTACAGGGAGCCTGTCCTGTCTGTGGCAGCACATAGAGCTTAAAGTACACTCTTGTAGTTCAATACTTTTATCTCTTCCTCACTGTATGATGCTTCTTGGCAACTCCAGTTCAGTGTGTTTCACACACTGCAGAATATAAGGACGAAAGAAAAAAGATACACAAAAGAAAAGTCAGATGGCAGCTGTGCCAACTTAGGGCAAGAAAATACTATTATATAAAAATCTGAGTCAGGCAAATTCACAGGTAAAGAAGAAACATGGAGATTAAGAATAGAAAATGAACTAAAAGCACAACAGCAATGGAGAGAATAAATGCATCTCTGTTGATGTGTGGAAGAAACATAGTATCTGCAATCAGAGAAGCAAAAGGTGGAAGACAGCAAAGCACAGCTGTAGGAATAAAGGAGCACATCCGAATGGGTAGGAGCAACAACACATTCAGCACAGGAGGATTCTGCAACATTTCGTTGACATCAGTTCATGACTATGCAAAGCAGGAAATGATGAAACAAAACACCTCTGTCCTCACACCAACCACAGCAGAAACCTCTATGCTTCTTTAGCCCGGAGCTGCTTTCCTTGTACGGACCACTGCAAGAGACAGACAGGTTTCCTCGTGTTGGAAAGCTTAGCATCTCAGGGAGCTACAACCGGCGAGCCACAGCATTCACAGGGGACAACCAGCCACAGCAGACCTCTAACTGGTTGCTCCAACAAACTTACTGCTGATTGCTTTTTAAACTTACCATAGGGGTGACAAATCTTCTGCACCGACTATCTCACTGCCCAGATGTGATTTTGGACTTCCACCCAACCGGGCTCAGATATCCTGCTTTGAACTTCCTTATACATACACACAGAAGATTCTTTATGTTACTTGGAACATGACTTAAGGAATTTGAGTGAACATGCTTGATGCCTATTTTGGCAACAATTTCTTTTCCTCACTCTTCCAAGCATAAACTAATTCTGAAGAGCAGCATGCAAAGTATGTTCCTGAGAAACACTCCTAACAAGACTAGCCAAACTCACATTTTTCTAATGTTGTTGTTATTTGCCTCCTACCAGCTTCTTGTAAGTTCAGGGTAGAAGAACCCCATACACTACCTACTGCTGGCTCACAAATTTGTTCTTCTCAATTGATTGCATTCTCTTCTATTACTACTTCACACAAGTGATAATCCTGTCTCTTGCACAGACTGTATATTTTATCTGTGAGATTATTAATTTCTTATCTGTTCCACATACAGAGTGCTTTTATCAGTCACCTTGCAGTGGGATAAAAAAATATCTTGTTGGCAGCTGATCTAGTGAAAGAATTAGAAGAACCACCTCAAAGTGGCAGGTTACTCTGAAGTTTGATCAGCTAACACAAATAAGATAGACCCAGCTGACTATTTCTGCAAGCCTGTGGCTCCATGAAACATATGAAGCCAAAGATACAATTCCTTTGAGAAGGAAGGCAGGTAAGAGAGTACTGGAGATTATAAAATCATGCACCTCAGTCCTGGAAAAAGACTTGCATTACATTTTTCTTGCTAGTGGTATTTTTCACCATTTTTAGAAACTTTCTATAGGTCCATACAAGGATAAAGTTAATACTTCAGTGTATATTACTTTGAGTTAAGCTAATGAATGAAAGTACTTGGTAACTAAGAGTTGCTCTGGCATCACAAAATAAAACTACATTGCTTAAATTTACTTCTGTCAGGGTAGGTTTTGTTTAATCTTGAGCCCACAATAATGTAGTGAATGGATGGCACTGAGAAGAGGTTGAAGTCATTTGCTCATCAGAAGTCATTTAATAAAAAGTAAATTTTAATGGTAGCTGGAGGGAAAATCAAATAGAAGAAATAATAAAGGTTCCATGATCGAAGCTGAAGCGTCATTGATTAACATCTGCTAAAATAAACTGCTGGACTGTAGACTTTCTCATTTATTGTCTTCCCCATGCTTTGGTTGCTATGATATCCTTCTAAAGATATGTGGCAATTATTCATCTGAGAGTTGCAGACCAGCAAAGGACAGAACAAGCAAAAAAATCTTAATTAAAAAGGATGATTAACAATATCAAAATTGAACTATTCTTGCACCTTTACTGAAAAGGTCTCAGAAAACCTTTGAACCCCTCAACAGTAAAATTCTCACTCTTGTCCACTAACATAACAATTTCTCAGTCCCCTGATTGGGCAGGGATGAGTATTTTCAGTAGATACAGTGTCTGGGAAGTATTAAATAAAGCAAAGGTGGAGTCACATTTTGCACAGATGGGGTCAGATGCCATGAAAAGCTCAGGGCTGTTATTTTTGAGTACAGGCATCCCTACAAATTTACAAAACCAGGCATAAATTTCCCCTTCTCCTGTTCTCCATTCAATGCTATCCCTAATGCCATTAAACATCATTCCAACCAGCTCTGACCAGTACTGCCCAAACCCCCAACACACCCACCAACCTGTCCAGAAGCAGCATGCTCTCATCCACCCCACAAACTAGCCAGCTCTGGGGAAAGGGGGCTGCATGACAAGGGACTCCCAGCTCCAGTTAGTGTTAACAAATGGTAAAGGCAAATCAGATTCCCTTGTGCAAATCAAGATATTTGTGCAGTAACCCCAGTCAGCTGTGCCTGCATGAATGGGCCGCAGCTGGGCCAACCAGCAGGCAGCTGAGGGCAGAGGCTGAAGATACTGTGATGCCCTGGTGAACGTCATGACACCACTTAGGCTTTAGGAAGTTTATTCCCCTTGATGATGTGAAAGGAGAAGACCCAGATTACTTCAGATCCCTTGTTAGCATTACAGAGTGCTTAGTTTAAAAAAAAAAAAAAAGCATCTTCTCCCCTCCAAATATTTACTTAAAAGCAGAGCACTGGAAATTACTGGACAATCAAACCTTATAGAGCTATTATTTCAGCATCACTTTTCCACTCTAAGATAAAGCCAGTGAATGACTTCAGGGAGATAGCCAAGTAATCTTCTAAGATTGTTTAAGAATAAATGAAATGTTTTAAAGGCTAAATTTCAGCCCTGATTCTATATATACTTATATTATTTACTTCCTTGGGGTCAAACAAAGTTGTATTGTCTCCAGTGACAATATTTCATTTACCTTTTATATAATTGTATTAGACATCGCTCTTTTAAGAAACAATAAGTTGATGATGTTAAATAATTTAAAAATTTGCTGTTTTCAGGCATCTGAATATTCAAAGGGGATTTTTGTCCTATTGATTCTGAAAAATTTTCAGTAAAATCTCCTAAGAAAGCTCATTATTTAACACTATAAATTGTTGAATAGTATGTTCTTACATTTTAACAATTTGCATTTAGCTGTTGTGTTGGAAAAGTAGCCAGATTGTTGTGGAATCAACCCTTATTTAAAAGAGTTAACAACATCATTTTGGAAATTAAAAAACTCTAAACCATAGATGCTGAGTCACAGCACAGATGCCCCGAGGTTTTCAGTTAGCAGCTGTAGCATTTGGAGAAGAGCATTGCCTTCGCTACCCAAAAACACACAGCATCAGCCATTTGCTGGGCGCTCTTTTCCCGTATCTGAACAAAAACATGTATTCTCTAACGCAGTTGAAAATTACTTGTATTTGACCACACACTATATCAATGTACACACAACAGCAAAACTGGAACTTTTCAGGCGCGAGATCTAGACTTACAGAAATGTCTGTATTTCCATTGGGCCACTGAACATATGTATGTAAATGCACATATATATATATGACCCTCTATGTGTATGGCACCTTGCTGTGCAAAATCCATTGCATACAAGAAGGGAAAACAGCTAACCATTCTCTTTCCTGGGACGTAATATTATTGGTGCTTTAGCTGAGACCATGTGAAGATAGAGGTAAAGTGAGGTCTGCAAGGAAGGTTTTATTAGAACAGGCAACGTGGTGGTGAGATGGGACTCGTATGAAAGCTTGTCTTGAGTTTTTGTACAGGAGCAGTAACCTTCAACTGAAACACGGTTAAGACAAATTGTTCACGTTCAACCTAGTTGTTTAAAGAATTCAGGAAAAGGGTACGTTCCATAATCACAGTAGGGCTCAAAACAAGATGATCAGGACTTTAGTCCAACAGTGCAGGTGAAAGAGGCAGGAACTTGTTGCCTCTGGAATACAAGGAATTAATGGAAATTGAAATTATAATGTGCCGTAATACCTCTGTTGAGCCCTTGGTTTTAGTGTCCAGTAGATGTGAATTATTTTCCTAACACAGCCTCTTGAAGGTATTTTGTAGAACCTCCCTAAGGATTTATAAGAGAGCCTGGAAAATGAGTACTTGTCTTGGGAAAAATACAATTTTCATATTTTTTTCACCCATTGTCTGTGTGAATTCATTTTAATGCACAGGGATTCTTTCCACCCCCAGTTTCCCTAAAGACATTTGGTGTACTGGATGAAATACGTTGTGGTCTGAGAAAGACAAGAGAGAATCCATGAATTTTGATAGTTGTTTTGTGAGAACAATTTCTCATAGTGGAGGTGGAAATGCGTTTGCAAATTTTAGGCTTGTTGCTCTGCATGAGCTGGTTTCTTCTGGTATGTGGTGGTCCTCAGCACGTTTGTTCCTAATGTCGAGTTTTGCAAGCCTGTAATGCATTTGACAGCTATGAAGAGAAATTCTGGGAAAATATCATTCAAGGTATGGTGCTTCTTGCATAAGCTGTTCTAGAAGGGTTTTCTTGGGTAAATATGCCTTTTTGTCATGAAGCTGACAACACGAATTTCCTCACAGTAAATGTGGTTGGTGTCCAGCAGTGAGGCTACACATCAATGCACCTATATCCTCAAAACAGCAACCACCCCCAAACCACAGCAAGAGGCTATGCTTTTGATTCAGTGGCACACTGTAATTTTCTCCCCACCTGCTCCACATTCATTTTTCCACAGGCAACTTAAAATTTGTATCACATTTTTTGGTGTCCTGATCACCTTATTTTACTCCCTCCTGTGAATATTGACCATCTGTTTTCCAGAATTCTCTAAAAGTTCATGTCAATAATCTGTGGGACCCTTGAGAAGATCAAATCTATGGACTTTGCATAACTATTTGAACTCCAAATTTACATGTTCTCAGAATCACAGGAGGTTAATTCAGTACCCTTGATAACTGAAGATACACGTGAAAATAGTCCAAAATAGCACACACTGACTGCTGGATTCTCAGCACATTTGCACAGATTTTAACTGCAGGAATAATACCTTCCAAACCAAGACCTCAGTCTTACTGTCACCCATGGGTCATATGGACGTGAATAACTACTCAGTGAATGAATTAGTGAGACTTCAAAAGAGACTACAGTGCACATATCTGCAGGATTAGACTCCTTTTAGAGAACAACCATGAACTTGTATGACTGTAAGACAAAGGATGGAGACAGAGAATAGCAGAAGATATTCTTAGAATCACAGAATGGTTTGGGTGTGAAGGGACCTTAAAGACCATCTCGTTCCACCCCCCCTGCCATGGGTAGGGACACGCTCCATTAGACCAGGCTGCTCAAAGCCTCATCCAGCCTGGCCTTGAACACTTCCAGGGATGGGGCATCCACAGCTTCTCTGGGCAACCTGTCCCAGTGCTTCACCACCCTCTCCATGAGGAACTTCTTCCTGATATCCAATCTACATCTACCCACTTACAATTTAAACCCATTACCCCCTGTCCTATCAATACAAGCCCTTGTAAAAAGTACACCAACCCTCCCCCCCCTGGTTTCTCATAGGCCCCCCTTCAGGTACTGGAAGGTGCTATAAGGTCTCCTCAGAGCCTTCTCTTCTCCAGGCTGAACAAGCCCAACTCTCTCAGCCTGTCCCCATAGCAGAGGGGCTCCAGCCCTCTGATCATCTTCGTGGCCTCCTCTGGACTCGCTCCAACAGGTCCATGTCTATCATGTGTTGGGGGCCCCAGAGCAGGACACAGAACTGCAGGTGGGGTCTCACCAGAGCAGAATAGAGGGGGAGAAGACACTTCCCTCAACCTGCGTGTCACGCTGCTTGTGATGCAGCCCTGGATATGGTTGGCTTTCTGGACTGCAAGTACACATTGCCAGCTCATGTTGAGCTTTACATTAATCAACACCCCAAATGCTTCTCCCCAGGCCTGTTCTCAATCTCCTCCCAGCCTGTACTTGTGTTTGGGATTGCCCCAACCCATGTGTAGGACCTTGCACTTGGCCTTGTTGAACTTCATATTGCCCACCATTACCTCCATTGATAGAGCAGCAAAAAGAAAAAAAGCTCAGAGGCCTGTAGGGACTTCAGAGACTCATAAAGGATGCTTCTTAATTATTTCATAGGCAGGAAAAAGGCTTGAATGAACACAGCCAAGACTTGAAGTTCCACTGAAAACTTAAAACAAGTAAGTTCTTTCTTCATGAGAGTCACTTGAGACTAGCAAAGAAGGAACTTTAAAATACATTAACGACAATATAATTGTTCAATCTATAAACCTTTTTTTAGTGTGAAATTGAGGCACCCTTACCAACTTAGAACACTGAAATTTGAATCTTGCTTTTGAATATGGGGATGACAGTGGGAATTTCACCACTGATTTTAATGAAGCTGGCATTTCACAAACAGGATACACTCTCATTCCCCATACTATTCATTAGAAAAAAGCCCTACTTTATTCAGTGTTATACTGATGTGAGAAATTATATAAGAAAACAGTGACACTGAATAACAGTGAAATTATATATACTGCTTCAGTTATATCTAAACATTATAATGTGTTTCATAACAATTTGTTAGAGCAGCATCTGTTACGAATTTACTGAAACAATTTGAATATGCTTTTCAGTCAGCTGAAGAACCAAGCTCCACCTATTAGTCATGAAATATGTATCAATGAATATTTTATAAATGGTACCTTTATTCAAAGTGCTGCCAATTAACTAAACAGTCACTGCATTCATAATTGCATCAGTCACCTCTAAACTTTCAGTCTATATCACAATTTCAAACACAGAGGCAAAATGAATGAAAACTGCATTTTTAGCATAACAACTTCACACTGACTTTGATATTCTCTGGCATCACTGACAGTTTCCTCAGGAAAACCAGTTCTGAATTCTTTAATGTAAATATATATATATATTCCTATTTCACACCCCACAGCTTTTTAAAGACAATCGTAACAGCACAGTGTAAATACAGTAAAATAAAAACAGCTACTGTTTACCTCTATAAAAGAAGTAAAGAAAGGCTGACTTAATAATTCTGCTACCAAAAAAACTGTATCTTGTAGTCTGGTATTTCTACACATTTCTTCTTCTACAACACAGGTAGAAAGCTGTAATATTTTTTCCAAGGCCATGCCCCCTACTAGTCTTCCAACTGCATAACAAACAGTGCAATTACATGCACCGTTCTGTCTTCCAATCCCACTCACCACAGTGAGATGTTTACTTCGAAACCAATCTAGAAACATTTGTACAGCAAGCCAACAAATTCAGGAAACCTCTCTTTCCCACTTTATTTCAATTAAAAAGACAAATAATTGTGATCAGCCACATTAATTCGAGATTAAAACTGCAACTGTAAATCACAAAGGGTCATATTTAATGGTGGCAGAAACAGAAGTTAAAATTATCTGCATATATTTTTAATGTAAATTGGTGTTATTAGAATGTCCAAAAAGAAGGAAGATTAGTAGCAAACAAAAAAGGCGATCTACTGTCTCGCCCTAAAGCTTCATGTTGGTTTCCTTTCCCTTCTACGGAAAAGCCCTCTGGCCTCTCAGCATGGAAGCTGAGCTAACACTGACTTCCTGATGTGTAAGATGCAGCTGTGATATTTAGCTAATTGAAAACCATGCTTGAAAGTGCATTAGTAAATTTTGGAAAGATTGGGCTATAACAAGGTGTTATTCACATGGTCCCTGAATTAGCCCCCAACATTTTCAGTCTTTTATTGTCAGCGCCACAAATTTAACATTTATTTTATCCTCCAGTTTTCTTAATTAGTTCACGTGGCTTAATGTGGAACTACAAAATATTCACCAAATACATGCCGTTCAATAACATTAATTTTGAAAGTGTATCTGTGGCAAATTCTTCAGCTTCTTCAACTTACATTACCGTACTGTGGAGGGTGTTGCCATGTGTTTCTACTCCTGTATAATGTGCACAGTTATAGTTTAGTGTGGAAACCATAACATATATGAGTATTTGTGAGTACACGTTTATGAATTCACACACAAATAAAAATACATATCCATAGCCAAAATGAAAAGAAACATTCATATCACATACATACTTGGGGAAAGACAGTGGTTAGGCTTGTGATAAGGGGAATGCAATTGTGGCATGTGTTATTGTTCTCACAGTATGGAACAATTTTTGAAAAAACAGCAGAGAGCCAACAGCAAAAGCACCCAAAGGAACAACAAATTCTTGAGAACAAGAAGAGAAGCCAAAACAGAAGATGCATCTACTTCATCTTGTAATACAACTTCATCTTAAAAGAAAGATATAAATGAAAAGTCAGTGAATGTGTACATTGGTAATTGAAAATCTCTGTAATTACCCTAGTCACCAAGGGATTTTCCATCTATTTGTACTCAAAGACATTGGGTTTTTTAAAACCAAATCAAAATTACAAGAAACTATTAGGGAGCACTTTAAGATAATATTTTTAAGTATGTAATAAGAGTAAGGAACATCTCTGCTTTTATGTCCTATAACAGCACCCAGACTGCTTCAATTAAATTTCCTGTAGTACCTACAAACTATAGAGGTAGTGCATTTTCATGGAAACTTTAGCTGCCTCTGTAGCCTCCATGACACACAACAACTTTAAGCAGCCATCGGGGTTTTGCCTACCAGGAGGAATGATACCTTACAGGCATTTCCAAGTTCACACTGAATGTTCCCATCAGTGGAACACATTACTGTATTATAGGAGTTATGATAATTGTTGACTCAAAATAATTTCCTAACTGCTGCTTTGTAACTTGGAATTTTAAACTAATTTCAGTCATTTTCAATACAGACACAAGCAGTGAGTGGAGGAAATCCTCTAAGAAAATAGTTTAAAAATCAATCCTCTGATTCATTTGTACTTTAAATAGCTTAAATTAACAGATGCTGGGACTCTAAGCATTTTTCCGTTAGAACTTAGTCATGCAACAGAAGCAAGCCAAATAAGTGAACTAGGTTGAATCTCTACCAAACTAAAGCTAGTAACAGGCTGGAGGCTAAAAGCATGTCCACTGTCTCTATCAGCACACAGCTGATGTGTGTGCTAAACTCATAGCATATGAAAACAGAAAAATCTCATTTTCATTCTTAAAATCTATTGACCAAACAAACTAGGTATTCAGTTCACATCAGTAAAATCCCCACTGGAAGCAGCAGGGTGAGTTCACCCAGAAGAAGGTAGAAGATCTTGATGGAGATCTCCTCAGCCAAGAGGCTGAGCTTCCAGGGTTGATGCACGATGCAATGGGCAGGTAATCGCACTATCTTAAAGACGACCTGCTGCATACCACCAGAAAATACAATAAAAAATAGCCTTGATGGAAAGAAGAAATCTGTATAGACACAAACAGTAATGGAAATTAAAGATGACTTTATAAATCTTTTATAATTTCTAAAAGGTCTGAGTATGTTACCAAGGGGTTATGTACCTGGTAACACTTCTGATATGGCTGAAGAAACGCCACCTAGACTGCTGTCCTTTTTGCATGTACCCTGCTTCTCTTCTTGTCCATTGCTCTTTCTTGCTTTTTACACTCCTCAATTTCTTAGTCTTCTCATTCTAATTCTTTTTTTTTTTCTCTCCTTGCCTTGTCCATTCAGCTTTATCATACAAAATTAACGCTATGAAAAGGTGTTAAGTCACTCCCTTTCATCAATTTCCTTCCTTTCAACCTATTCCTATTCCTTTGACCATCTTCACTACCTTGAATTGCAGAAATGGAAAATTCATGAAAGAAAAGTAGGGAATTAACAAAAAAGAGAAACACCAACACTTTTTTATTCATGGAAATACTTCAGTGACTATTTTCCCTGGAATCCACCAAGAGTGCCACTTTGCAAATTCCTGTCATTGAAGGATTAAGACACAGTTGATCCAGATGATGCTGAATATGATGCTGAAAACAAAATGTGCAGACCTTTCTAGTTCTGACAGATGGCACATTTTTTTCCTTTTAGAATGATTTTTTCTAAAAAAAAAAAAATTGATACATCAGAAAATTAATTTTAAAATATTTTTTTTTATATTATGTTTTTATGTAAAGGAAAAAAATGTTAAGTAATTAACTTTTGCTTTTGTGATTTTGTACAGCTACCCAGACCTCTCTTGGGCTGTTTGCTCTTAGTAAGGACAATGACATCCTGAAGTTATCATTTCTCATTCATTTCCCTAAATGTCATTCTTAGATAGAAGGGAAATTAAGTGATTAAATAGGAAGACTGAGCTGTCACTGGAAAATTAATATTTTCAAATTAACTTTAGACAAAAGATGCATAAAATGTAAGTTATGTTGATGAAAACAAGCATTTTCTCCATAATAAATATGTAAATCAAGCCATTGATCTATCAGTTATTATGACAGTCTAATGTCTCAGAAAAACTTGCTGTGATTCCAAGCAACATCCATGCAATGATGAATACATATGGTAGCAGATCAAGATGGTAATGCATAACTGAGTACTTAGAATGCTTTAAAAAACTGGTTTTTATCAGGTAATTTTTAATATAAACAGCTTCTAAATGCAAGAGCTTTATCTGTCACTGTTAATTAAACCTGTACTTTGTCAACATACAATAATCCATTTATTATAGTAAAAGCCACTACATTTCAAAGCACTCACAAATTACAAACCATAATTGCTAGGATTATTTTATTTCCAAGTGCAGGCAGCAAAGCCACCTTAAGATTCAACAATGGTGAGATAATTTTGGAGTGTAACCATAGCTCTGTATCACAGTCCATTGGCTTTAGTATTGGCAGCAGACAAGCTGTAATTTTTCATTTCCTAATTAGATTTAGCCATTAATTTAACTATTCTATCATATTGGTGGGATAGAACAACCCTATTTGTTTGGTCGTTTCTCTTCCTCATTGTTTTTACTAAGTACTGTATGATAAATGCAGTAAATGAGACAGAAAAAAACCCACAAGGATCTGAATATACAGAACGACTTAAGCACTTCCCCACTGGTCATGTAACTACCTAACTTTTAAGCACCTGACTTCCAGTACAGGTTGACACAGTACAACCCATGGCATTTCAAGAGGTATCTTCTGATAGCACACGTGGGTAAATTTGGGTTTCTGGGAGGGATTCACAATAGCCAACACACTCAAATAGCTAATGGGGAATGCTGAAACAATGAGAGTGCCATAAATCCCACCTCCCCAGAAGGCTCAGGTGCCTCGCTCCAGGCTGCCAAGAGTTCAGAGCACTGACATTGTCTGTTATTTATGGAGCCGGCAGACGGGCTCCGAGCATCCAGCTGAAACCATGCAAGAAGTTATGCTCCACGCTGTCTGTACTCCTCTGTTAGATGCTGCCATTCACAAAGCAGAACCCCATTGTCGTGCTGGGTATTTCAAGACCAGTTCAATAACAAGTCAAACAGATTAGTTTAAATCACCTTTAATGCTGGTTCAGCTAACCTGGCTGACTCTGGATCGACAGGGAGTAAGAATGTCTGCTTTGGAGGCCGTAATCACTTACAGGGAAAAGGTAACAACACAAAAAAGGCAGTGTAGCAGTTACTTCTTCAATTGCTACAGCCAGTCCCAAAATAATCCTCTGCTACTACATTTATGCACCTAAATAATTCTTTTCAAAAAAGTAAGTGAGGGTCATTCCCGTTAAAAAAAAAAAAAAAGCATAATGGAAGGAAGCAAAACAAGTCAATTTTCTTCTATATACTATTGAGGAAAAGAGGTAAATGTACCACATTGTTCTCAGCACAAAAACGTTCAAACTCACATCCTTCACCCATTCCTGCAATGCCCCAACCACCTGCTCCTGGCCAGAAGCATGCTCTACGCTCCACGACTGTGTGGAAAATATCTCGATGTTAAAACTAACTGGAACCAGAGAGGGACAGAATAATCTGCAATCTAGGGGTTAGAACACCTATTTACAACAAGCAAGAAAGAGGGGTTTGGGTGCTGATCCTCTTGCCCTGCTCATAAATTTTCCGTGGAGGATTTTACCCATGGGCAGTTTAAACCATACTTGTATTAAGAACGAGATCGCGATCTCTGCTGACCCAGGCGACTGCTTCGGTGACTGAACTACAGACATAATGTGTCTGTTCAGCCCAAGAACCTGGAGGGTTTTTTTCCAGAATGACAGAGATGTAACTGGAATGGACGACGCCCTCCGTGCTGAATACCTCGGGCACTTTAATGGGAAATGAAAGGTATGAATTTGATTTCCCTGAAGCTACAAAGAGCCCAGAGTTTCAGTTGTGCAAGCCTGGATGAGTGCTCTATCTACTGAAATATTGTATAAATTTCGGAAGTGCTGATTCGACCATTTTATTCTGTGCGAGCGTCACATCAACCATGCTTTAGCTGAACAGGACTGCTGAGGAGATGTAAAGAAAACATCGCTTTTCCTGAGGATTCCAAAGAGCCTTGGGTTTGAGAATAATCTATGCCGTGGAGAAAGCAGCACTTTAGGAACACAAGGACTTTACTGGAAAAATAAGTATGAGTCTGTCTGTGCTTGGCATGAGACTTCAAAGTCCACACCTCCTGCATTTCATAGGGTCTCCACTTCAGATGATTGAACCCAATATTTTGTAACAAACAGCCCTAGCTGTGACAGTTTAGTGTTTCCCATCTTCCGAGGGAGGTTGTGTAAATAGATGTCAACGGTTGAGTTACAATACAGACATTAAAATAGCAAAAATCTTTCCTCAAGTTTAACGACTGAATGTCCCCCCCTCTAGAATTGTTTCTTAAATAAGTCCCACAAGTATTTCTAGTGTTCTGTCTTTAGGATGAAAATACATCTAAATTAAAATTTACTGAAGAATCAGTAGACAGATTTTGGGTATTGTTAGGTCAATGGCAGGACCTACTAACACAGGCTGAACAATTAAAATTACTGAAGAATTTGCCTTGGCACAAGAAAAAAAAAAAAATCATTATTTTCCTATTTTTTTAGAACTGTCCTAGCAAGAGGGCACTGACCATGGAGGGTGCGCACACTGCAGCGCTGACATCCTTGAAAGACCATGGGGGACGTGTTTGGAAATGTGAAATACAAACCTGAACAAAAGATATATAATCTTCCATCCTGTACACAGAGAAATGCATCTTAGTGACTTCTCAGTCATACTGGTTTTTTTCCCTGCTGCAAATTCGGGACAAGAATCTCATTCCAAAATCATTCTGAAATGTATTAATCACCAAGAGACTTGGTACTTACAGCAAAAGATCCAAGATCCTGCCTCTGAAGCTACAAGCAACAGATCTATTTAATGTCCCTGACACACAGTCCCTTGGTTTCATATAAAACCTCAGCCTACATTAATTCTGAGATTTGCTAAAACTGAAAAATAAGAAGTTTCTCCAGAGGCTTCAAGACAGAGTGAATGACCCTTGCTACAGATAAGTGAATCTTTCTTTGACGTGAGTAAGTACCAGAAGGTTAATTAATCCTTAAGCATAATCATAACTCACCCAACCAAAAAAGCAAGGTCAAACAATGAGTTTGTAAATCACTGAAAATTGTACATGATTATGTAAGACACTGTGATTGCCTTGAGGCTTTACATTTTCTGACTGCACAGGTGAGGTGTCCTACAAATCATTAAACCATGTGCCAACAGAAGCAGCTATATTCTTAGCTCTGCATATTGCAAACCCAAATGCCTTTCATTTGTTAATTATTGTCATTTTGCCATTAAAAGCTAGAGATATTAGATCTATTATTGTCACAAGAAAATAAAAAATAATATAAAGGGGAAAAAAGACGAAAAATAATAATACTTTGTGATTTAAAATCAAACGTCGTTACTAAAACTAATTGCTATCTGAATTGGTAAAACCATAAGATTATCAACAAGACTCAGTACAGGTAGAACAATAAAACCTAATTATTTCTCACAAAGCAGGCTATTCCGTTTAAAATAGAGGAACGCAAAGAGCAATAAAGCCTATGCCTTTAACAATTAGTCTTCTGAACACATGACTCAAATCACAGAGATAAAGAATCCTCTGAATTTAATAATGAATTATATATTTCTGTCTGGGCTCAATATTCTCTACTAATTATGTTGGAAGACTTTGTGGTACTTAAAAGTACTTAGACTACAAAATATGACACTGTCTCCATAGATTCACTATTAGCACTTAACATTTAATATCAGGCGCTAAACTACACTGAATTAATATTGGCATTTAGGGTTATTTCTTTTGTTAAATTTTTTTAAAAAGTAGTTCTGAAGAGCTTGAAGACACTGTTTTATGAGCTGTTTGCTATTTAGAAACCCTTAAATATGAGCTGTATACATACGCTACCCTAAATTAGAATTCCACAGAACATGTTATCAAACAAACTTGGGGCAAGAGAATCAAGTGCTTCAGGAGGATGAATTGAGTACCTGGTATGGACGAGCCCTTACCAAAACCAAGAACAAGTATGATTATACTCGATATACAAGATCATCAGAAAACAGAAAGGAAGAAAAATTATTATTTAATATTTAAGTAACATGCTAATGGCAACAAAAATGTTAAATATTGTCTTTATGCAGAGTACTTGGAACTGGCCAGAGAAAAGTTATTTACTGAACCTGCTATGGATGTGTATCTTCCATTCTATCACTTGGTTTGCAATATATATCTCTTCCTTTTAGTCTTGGAAAAGAGGGAAAACAAGTTCTTTCTCTTAAAACAAAACAAAAAAAAACCCTCTATAACTGAATTACTAAGCTAATGAGAAGCTTTAATATGTGAAAAAAAATTTTTAATATCTAATTTACAATAATAAAAATGCCTATCACATGCAGTATGCCTTAAGACTTTTCAATAAAATGAGTCATATATATTCTACAGGTTATTATGTAGTTGTTAACACATTTCATAGAATCATAGAATCATAGAATGGTGAGGGTTGAAGGGACCTTAAAGACCATCTAGTTCCAACCCCCCTGCCATGGGCAGAGACACCTTCCAGTAGACCAGGTTGCTCAAAGCCACATCCAGCCTGGCCTTGAAGACATCCAGGGATGGGGCATCCACAACATCTCTGGGCAACCTGTTCCAGTGCCATTTGTTTCATGGCATAAAAATTATATTCCATACAGTGCTCTGTGTCTGGTATTTCAAGTCGAGACGTATGCAAACACCTACTTAGAACAATGTTCTTAGCTTGATGCATGCATATACTACACACACACATATACGCCCATGTATAGATAGCCCAATAAACTCTCTTTGTGTCTTCCCTGTTAAAGATGTTCAGAAATCTCTCGTCATCTGTGGATGGCTTGATCTGGTTTCTAATTTGCAAAAGCCGCTAATTTTGCTCACAACTAACAGATCGTTTCACAGAATGTCGTGTGGGAGAGAAAACATGCACAGCACTGTTAAAACAGCTCATACAGGAGCAGAATTATTTTTACCAAATTCACAAAATTTGATGCTCTCCAACTGCAAGTAAAACCAGAGACATGAACAATTTAATCAAAATGAATCACTGTGGTTTGAGAATGTAAGTCTCTCTGTACTCCCCATACAAAATTGCTGCAGAGAGGAAGAAACAGATTTTGATGATTCCGATTAGGGAAAATGAATTTCAATGGCTAGACAAATCACATCAGCTGCTTGTTACCACAAGTTAAGGTGTGAAGTTAAGCACGTGTGATCAATGAATGTGATTGACCCATCAGTCATTGTACAAATCCAACTATAAGGAGCTGTGCTATTCCATGAAGCTTCTGGTACTGACCACAGCAAGAAACAGTATGTTCTCTTCTGTAGGTCTTCTGGGCCAGCTTCTTAAGCACCATGGATGCACCTTTAAAAATCTGTCTACAGATATAATAATTGGAGCTACTAGGTACTACCAGCATAATGTGCATATGCTGATATGCCCAATATGCATGAACAATAGTATCTCTGTATTTTCCATGAGCATCTTCTATTCAGATGCTTTGGAGTTCATGCAAGGTTGCAATCTACTTCATATTTCCACTGAGATGAGTACTTAAATTTGTACTTTTTCTCAGAAATGCAATAAAAACCTGTGTATTACTGCAGCATATGCAGCCAATTGGGTATTTCAGTCTATAGATTTTACTGACTTTCACATGACACAAACGCTGTAAGAAGTATTGCAGTCTATTGCCAAGCACCGAATTAACAAGTAATAGCAGGTAGCCTGGACTGATGCCAAAGAGCCTCCACAACAGGATTCATGTCACCAAACTCAACAGCCCCAGTAAGATTGGCAGGTCAAATCCTGGTGTAAACCCAGCATTACTAGGGATGGTTTCATGCCAATCCGCACAGGTAAAAGAAGGCAGAAACAATATTCCCATCTGACTTTCTAGGGAGGAATTCTACAGGCTTGCTAATGGTCATTGCTGATTTCTACCAACGCAAGGCAGAAATATCAAGTATATTCATGGCTTTAGTTCCTCCAAATCACAAAGCTAGATCAGCTGTTGCCTAAAAGCTTTACTGAAAGTTTCTTCTGAACGGGTGTCAGCATAAAGCTCCAATGACATTCTTTGGGTGCTACTTGAAAAATGTGTATTATTCTGGGGATTAACTTCAGCATACTATTGGACATCAACAAATAAAGTGTAAAACATCTTTATCCCCTGCTTTCCACTGCCTCTTCCAATAGTATTGACTGATTGCCAGCGGGTGTAAGATTGCCTGGCTTCACAAAGGCAGCGATGCTTCCATCTCGGTCATCCAAATGGTATCAGGGAAAGCACACGTCACGTAAATGCCCTCCTCTGATGCAGAACCCTTTGACTCACAGACCTTAGTGTAGACTGCTGCCAGATTGCCATATTATCTGTTCCATGTTTTTTCAAACATTTACATGACAAGATGAGACAGACAAATGGATCCTCGTTCTGATGATATGAATCATTATTCATTGCCAGCAGCATATCCACTCAGCTCACATTCTTAAAGGCACATTAAACAAAATTTATGTTTTGTTACTGTACAGGCAAAATGGTAATCCTAGCTTATTGGCAATAATTCACTACCTTCGTCTCACTTACAAATCAGAAGTACCTCACAAAAGAAGCTGATGTACAATGATTTAAAATTGACAGAAGTAAAAGAATCATCAAGTCAAATTTCTTTATTGTTGAAGTTGGAAGACATGAACGACAACTAATCCTCAATTCATTTACTAGATTTCTTCCTCCTTCCCCTGGGTGTATTTAAATACTTTTCCACATCAACTGTGTCTTTCATTGTTGCATTTAATATACAGAAAATTCTTAATCACTATATATAGTAAAATCAGCTTTTAAAAAAATCCTTCCATTGATCACCCAGTGTGCTTTTGCCTGAGAATTTGTTTTGCAACCCATGCATGTGATTGCTTGATTACAACTGTGAATTAAAACCTGGGGGCACACATCACCCATTTCTATTCTGAGTAAATATTACTCTGTAAAACACAAATTGAAAATGCAAATCCATACATTTTCCAATACGCGTCAAAATCATAATGAGTCATTATCAGCTCCAAGAAAGTCACTGACTCAGCTCATTCACATACACGTGCGCACAGCCTTTGGAACAAGGAATCTGAAGGGGGACGACCCAAAGAAGAACTCACGATCACTGATTTACACCAGGTTGTGCATCAAAACACCTTAAATAAAATCTAAAAGAAAATGTCATTGCTCCCAACCTTCTCAGCACCTTTCATAGCCCCTGGTGTCCAAATTGTTTTCAGTCAGTTCAGCACATCTCTAGTGTATAATTTGTTTTATTCAGTGGAATTTCCTGTCATGTCTTGTCACATCAGTCCCAGAATGGCTCACTGCCTTTAAGAGATACAGAACAGTCTACGGTAAGGGGAAAATGTCAGAGAACACCATGGAGAGATTATTTTGTATTGCAATGAAAAAAATGAAATTAATAGCAAGAGTTCTTTACGTCAAAATAGAAAGCAAAAGGCATTTTATGTATATCCCATTTGGGAGAAATGGAGAAACATACAGTGTAAGTTTCTCAGACTCATATTTAATGCAGAAATCGTAACGCAAGCAGAGATTTTAGTTTGCTTTCAGCTCAGCATAAGTGAAAAAGGTAAGTTGCTAGCCAAGTTGTACTCCTGTCATCTACATTCCACCTTAACCCACTTCTGGGGTATCTCGCATTTCAAGATCATAGCATGTTCAATTTGTGGAACAACTTAACAATCAACTGGTGAAATATTTTCTATTTCCTCAGATATTATAGAATCTTTTCCTAGAACAGAAAAAAATCTGTCTACAGTCTGCAAGAGCAACACAGCCTAATAACTTGACTTTATCTAGGTTAGAAACAGCAGATTTATACCACAGAATTGATTGGGTGAAGGTCTGTGGACAGAAAATCAAATTGGATTATGATGTTTCCTTCTGATCTTTTACAGTATGAATCTGTGATTCAACTCAGATTTGATTCGCACATGATGTTTGGCTGAAAACTATTTATATTTTTATTAACGCTACTGGTCTATGTCTTCCCTTCTTGTTGGTAAAGCTCCTTTAGCAGCACTGTAATTTCACTGAGGAAACATGATGCACACTTTTTCAGAGGTTACCTTAGTACTGAAGAAATACTTTTGAAGAGCATCGGCAATGCTGAGTTAAATACACCTGCACTGATAAATCAGTTCAGAAAGAGAGCCTTCAGTCAATAATTTAGAGATATAAAATCTGATTAAATGTATGACCTCAGACACAGGCAGCCAGTTTGTGATAAACCTTACAATAAACTGTAGCTATTATTTAGGGGACAGAAAAAGGCTTTAGCCCTGCAATACTCTGCATTCACACAGCGTGGTAGAATAGGATACAATACCCAAAAAATTTACAAGCTTGGGAGTTCACAAAGCAGATAGAGAGGAATCAGACATTCAGACAAGGGAGGGCTGTGCGTGTCTGCATGTGGGCACTGTGGGTCCCTCTCCGTTCTGGGGAGACCTGGGTACAGTGGTACTCAAAGAACCCAGGAATAAGCTTACAGCAGACGAGGTGATGCTAAGGGCCACATAATGAATAAACAGGGGTTTATGTCACGGTGAGAGATATTAAGTGCTCAGAAGAGGAAAGTGAGGCATGGTCAGATTCCAGAGAGGTTGTAAAGGAAAATAACAGATGTGATTTGGCAAGTCTGACCACAGGAAAGAAGAGAGAGACTGGAGCACAACCCGAGGTTGAAAACAGTGTGATAAACATGCTAGAAAGTGCTGACCTCAGTGCTGTGTCAGATTCTTCCATTAGCTGAAATACAGCACTGGCATTAAAGAAGTCCCAATTTTCCCAATTAGAAGTCCACGGCTGTAAAAAATGCTTGCTAAGAAAATGTAGGGAACTTCTGTGATGTGGTAAAGGATAAGAAGTTCAGTCTCATAAAATCTTAGAGTTATTTTTAAAAATATACACAGATGGTCTGGCAAAGCAGAAGATATGACACCCTGGGATTCTCATCCAGGATTCAGTTTGAAAACAGTCACGCAGCTGGGTTAGGTTTTTATCAGGATCCATCTTACAAGGCACCAGTTAACCTCCTGTGGGCATACACATTTTCGAATGAAACGTACACCGAATCACCCAGGACACGACAAGATCATTTGGCACTTTTCATAAGAGATCAAAAGGGGGAGGGGGGGGGAAGAACGGAACAAAGCTCCCTGCTTCCACCCCAGGCCCCTACCACGGCTGTTCTTGGACACTGTCCCAAAGAAGGGCATATGCCGAGGGAGCTCGGAGCTCTGCAAGTAAGATACAGCAGGGCAGAATTATCCCAGATTTACATTTCTTTAATTCCTACTCTAAGGCAAGGTGATGTAGAAATCCCACTGGGCACCGCGAGGACTGAGGGAGTGGGACAGAAGTCAGCATCCATTTGCTTTAAAGAACACGAGCATTTTCTTGGTGGCATCGCCAGGTTAAAAAGCATCTACTTAGAGGTGGCTTTTGAACAGAGACAAGTACAAGCTTCCCCTGCTGGGACAGCTTGCTCATTGCATTTTGCTAGGATAATTAGTTTTGAGCTACTCTAATTGTAAAAAAAAAAAATAAAAAATTTTTAAAAAATCATATTCTCTGCTTCATTTTCATAAAGTGTCAGTAACACAGACCTGTCAGGTTCGCTAGACCTGGGAATATGCTATGCTTGCATATTAAAAAATATTGAGCAAATGTGTCAACACAGTTTACTAATTTATCCATTTCTGTCCTCGTATCTCTACAGAGTTCTTTTGGCTGCCTGCTGTAATTAGTAACTGTCAAGTGTGTCTCACTTTGTCTATGTGTAGTGTCACAGAAACAGCAACTTATGTTAATTGATTCTCGATCAAAAAGACCACCAGAAATCCCACACATTATCTTTTATCATGTGCATACTGTAAGCTATTAGGGTGCCCTGCTTGGATAGAAAGACGACCCTTTGGATGCTCCAGTAACGATGGCTGACATGATTGTTAAATCTGCTGGCACTGAACTGCACGATATACTATTCAAATGGCAACACAATTTGGTATATGACATTAATTCTTCATCATTATGTATCATTCTATAGATTCTTGGCATTTCATCCAAAACTTACCTTTAGAACATTAAAAAAAATTTTTAAAATCCATAAAATAATAGGGTGTTTGACCTAATGAGAAAAGGCTGTCTTCATAAGACTGTTTATATATTGCCTCATTATTCATTTTTTTATAGGTACCTTATTAAAATTGGGAAACAGAGGCAGAAAGACTATAAAAAAGCTTCATAACGTCAGTTAGCATTTCATTTTTCTGTGCCAATTTCTTCAAAACACTGAAACACTAAAGAATACTGTTTGTCAAAACTGACTACAACAAATCATTTTTATATTTAAAATTTCATCTCCCTTCTTTGCTTAAGGAATGAAACACTCAAAATATTTAGTGCAAAATAAGAAGATCTATTATTAAGAATTACGACTTTACGAGGTCTACTCTTCATTGCACATCATATGACCGACAGGACAGCTGCAGGAAATTGCATTAAGAAAATGAAAGATTGCAGCATAATATGGGTATCTGAAGAGCATGTTCCTTGCACACAGGTCTTTAAAGTCTAGCATCTACAGAGAGCTAATGGTCTGTGAGTAAATTAGTGCCATGAACATCTTTTACATCATATTACCCCAGGGAGACCTTAGACCTACTAACTTCAGCACATGAAAGATGTATTAAATGTATTCTGACCATTGACTGTCAGGTTTATACTTGTCAGAACTGCCTTAGACACCAAGAAATTATAGACAATGTTTTTGATCCTGATGATGCTCTTGCAGCAATTGCCTTTACTTAATCTTCTTGTCTTTGAGACATACCACTTATAGCATGTGCACCCACAATCATCAGTGAGAGAAGGAAAAGTATTTTTTTGTCTTTTATGTGCTACTAATTAATATTTTAACATTTTTTTTTCCACATAGGGATAAAGCTCTTTGCTCTCAGTGTATGGACTACCACGTGCCGAGTACTTTATCACATGTTTGTTCCTTTTTTGGGACAGTGCTCTATTTCCAGTGTGTGGCAGCTTGTGAAGAATTACTGAGATTTTCCATTCACTTTTCTGCTAAAAATAATTTTATAGTACCTGCACTGTATCTTCTGTTTCTGAATCATCCACTTCTCAGGTAGTGGGAAAGTAAATGGCAATGCATGACTGAGAGAAAAGAGTAAGAGGAGGCTATGAGGAGTGAAGAAAGTGGTAGAAAGGGAACAGCACATTGTCAGGAGACAAAGAATAATGTCAGGTTTCTTTTATTATGAGCAGGCAATGGGAAGCAACACACGTGCACACAGTAGAAAAGCTAAACATATTTAGATGTAATTTTATAAGGTTGAGTGCTAATCCACTGCTGAAAGGGAAGTATTCTGTAACGAAACGTATGCCTACTATCTCCTTTGCATTATGTTGAGAAAAGTAAAAACAAACAACATACCCATCTACAGCAGTACCAATACTATAACATGCCTTACGGAGACGGTAGCTGTGAGCACAGCACACTTAATCTGTCTGAGAAACCTGGGCTGGAAAGTAAGCCCAGGTTTCAGTGTCAGCCTGCATGTCACAACCAGGAGGATGACAGCAGTGATGCCTTGGCTGGTGGGTGACGGCAGATGCCGTGCGGCGTGTTGCTTACACGCAGCCCTTGGGGAATGAGCGCTGAGACCTTAGTGCTCAGCCTCACTCCATCTCGGCAGTACAGTGACAGCTTACGGGAGGTGAGAGAGGTGACACTCGAGAGAGGTAAAAAGCAGCCGCTTAAAACAAAAAGAGAAGTAGAAGGATGTGATTTCTGAAAGGAATGGGGAAAGCTAACTGGAAGCATCTCTGACTTGAAGTCACCAAAAGTACCTCCTTGTTTAGGGTCAAATGGGATAGGCTTAAACCATACTTGAAAATCCCCTTGCAGAAATGCACCTGCTCCCTCCGTCTGAAGCACACAAGTGCATTGCATGATGAAAATATTTGGTTACTGCTTTGGGTTACCAGAGCTTTTGGCGCACTGAAAACATTCAGAAAGAAATACCGCCACCTTGATGCGTCCCAGTTTACCGCTGATATTCAGGGACTGTATCCTGGGATTGCTCATTGTCTCTTCACTGCAGCTGCCAATAAAGGCAATTTCAACTAACAACAATTTCAGCTGCAGAGGTGCATAGATGTAGAGCATAAACCAATGAAAACAGGACAAAGATGACTTTCTGCTTATTTCACAGGCCATCAGAAACTCCTAGGTTAGTAAGCAGCATGAATTTAATTTGGAAACACAGATGCCAAATCTGTAGCTTTCTCCCTATCCCAAGAGTAATTTTTCTGTTTACAAAACCACACAGCTTGCTAGAAATATTGATAAAAGATTGTGACGCAAATGTTGTTTACGATGGTACCAGCATAATAACAGCCCTGAAGTTCATTACTGGTTTTAGGAAATAGCTTGTTTTGTAGAAAAACTGTGGAAAGGTAAGTGTCAATTAATATTCATCAAGACATCAATCTTTTACCTTCTCCTTTTAAAGCTGGAACACCATCCACAATATCTCTATGTTACCTTGCCAAAAGCAAAAAATCTTGTCTTTTTGTCTATTTCCTAGCATATAAAATGCCATTCAGTATAAAAAACACTTTCTCTGAACTCTGTCATCTTTAAAAATGAAAAATTTATATGACTTTGTCTAACTACCTGGTGATACAGCTAGGTTCATACCGTTGATCAAATTTGGTAGGAAAAAACCACAGCCCTACCTAAAATAGTTAAACAAACATAATGATTACATCTAGACAAAATGCCTAAATGCTTTCTGAACAGGTATTACAGTCTTGTTATTCAGGAGTTACGGACTATTTTGTATCTGTGACGTGTTTAACAAATACCATCCTTCAGGTGTCCCAGTGCATCATGTTGTCCAAGTGAACATCAGAGCAGAGGAATTCACATGACTTGCTTAATTTTACCAAGATGAGCCAAATTAACCTGGCATAGTGGAAGCTATATGCTTAAACTCAAATAATTTAAGGCTTCGGCTACCTGAGCATGTTTTGCAGCCTTTTACAAAGAGGAGATAAGAAAAAAACAAACCAAAGAACTCATAGATGAGTTTTCTTCTTTACCCCTTTTTAGATTCTTCCATCCACTAAGACCACTCTCACTAAGTAGTTTAAAAGCACTGGCTGTGGAAGTAAATAATTCTGCAGCTTTGCTTACCTAGTATTTTCTTAGAAAGCATTAAGCAGAGGTAGTAGAAATCCTTGCCAAGAAGCTTGCTGTGAAAAAAAAAATCCCTTATGTTTTCAGAGCCTCATCCAAAGCCAGACAAAAGGAAAGGAGGTGAGGATGGAAGTGATAAATTAAGGTTCCCTTATTTCAGCCATGCTTCCCTGCCAGTTGTGTGCAATGGTCCCAGATACTGCTGTGACAGAGCACAGGAGCAACAGCAGGAACACGAGAAAAGGCAACTCTACAGAAGAGCGAGGAACAGCTAAGCAACCCATTTCTCCACCTCAGAGCTCCACACCCTGCTAAGCTCACATGCCCTTGGGATGCTGCTTCAGCTATCACAGTGCGACTGAATTAAGAAAAAAATGAGAGAGAAAAGGAACAAGTGCCGATCTTCCTTCTTTCCTGTGAGGAAACATGACACAGCAGCATCTCATATTAAATACTTTCTCTTCATACCAAGGTCTTTTGACATTTTAAATATCAGCCATGATGATTAACATCTATCCTTAAAGCCAGAAGCTAAAATCCGCCAGCCTGCCACACACAGTGACACCTTTAAACACTCACACACTTCAGCAGTTACTAATTTTCCAATCCGGTACCTGGATATGACACTTTGACAAGTTTGCAAAGGATTTGCTAAACTACTTATTACTTCAATGTAGAAAAAGTATGCTTTTTTTGCAATACCTTTCAAAAATAACTTCTGAATACATTTTATATGTGATTTTCTAAAGTAGATTTCCCATTGCCCTGCTTTCATGTGCCAAAAGAGCCTAATGGTACTTGCAGCATTCAGGCAACTCAGAACATCTAATTACTTCAGCATTATTTTGAGTAAAAGCAAACTATTTTCTATCCAAGTTCACTTAAGCAACACAGTCATTAGGCAAATGGGTAGATCAAGAATTTGCAGTGACATTTGCAGTGATTTAAAGTAGATAGTACTGGAGTTATCCAATGCTTTGTGCAAAACAGGAATATGGCCTGAAGTTGCTTTGTATTTGACAGATGTCTCCATCACAAACACCACCACAAAAAAGAAATGCTGTGGGGGTCTTAATGAAAAGGTAAAGACACGATAATGGAAAAAAATCCTTGGAGGTGAATGTAGCCAGGGATAGAGTGAAGGAAGCTGCCACTGGTTTTTTGCATGCAGGTTCATAGGGAAAGCAAGAGCCTCAGTCCAATGCTATTGGCAACTACTAAATTAGTCATAAAAACAGATTCTAACCCAATTTAACCCAGAGCTCCTATATAATGCCTCTATTATTCTTTCTTTCTGAAGTTCTCCTAGGTCAAGTGATTGTTTTCCCACTATCAGAATAATGATAGGTTATTCTATGGATCTGATACATCCCTTTGAAGAATATAAGCAGCTTTTTACTATCTTGAAGGTAAACTGGGTCATGTGTTAGCTGTGGTACAAACTACAGGCTGATTTAATAAGACAACAATGAAAACTAGAATCACTCACAGTGGGGTAGCATTCAGCACGTATTGTTAGCTAAAATGTTGGCAGTGTAATTATTATGCCATGCTAAGATAGACTCAACACTGCACAAACATCCCATTTCCCCAGCAGACTTTACAAAGTATGTGAACTCGCACAGAGGTAGGAGAAACAGAGTAAAAACGACCTTCCAAAAGTCATGAAGTGGATCAAAAGCACTGGGAAACGGGAATGGTACTCAGATTTAAGCTCAACTCAGAGGCCCACTTATTGACTGAGCGTCCCTACTTGAACCACAGGTCTGGTCGGCGTGTATTACTGTTCACCTGGCAACAATACAATGTTCCACGGGCAAAATGTTGTCTCAGATGCATTCCAATGCATCTTAAATCACTCCAGAGTAATCCCAGAAGAATTCAGCCCTTGGCATTCTTAGGAAGGGAGCATCATTCCAGCTCAGCTCCACATGACTCTCCCCTTCACCCAGGAGTCCTAGGTTATGCTTTTTGGAATACAACTGTACTCCTCATGAGCTGCCAGAAATCAAAGATGACACATATTACCAGCTTTCTGTCCCGGGAAAAAGAAAAACAATACTCATACAATGGACATTATAGTATATAGGTCTTGGAAAATTGGTGATAATGAAAAGATATTGATCACAGAGAACATTTTTAGCTGATATATGGCCTACTGTTTTGAACTTTATGAGATGATGTTCATTCATACATACTAGTATATGATCTATATATATTACCTGTTACCAGTGATGTCTTTTGAATTACAGATATTCTTAGTTCGAGAAATGGATCAAGCTGGAGTGTGGGGGTAGGAGTTTGGAGCCAGGTCCCATTTTCTGTCAACACTCAGAATCTGTGGAAGAACAGGATCTGAACTGGCAGAGGATGTAGTAGAGTGGATTTGATTTCTTCTCCAATGTGTACCAAAACACATTCAGCTATTACAGTTCATATCTGTAATTCAAGATCCTAAATTAATTTAAAAGTTTCTTGCTCTCTCTTCCTGTCTGTCAAACAAATGGGTTTAGTTATTCCAGTAAAATATAACAATAGGTTAAATGAGATAAATGTGATAATCATGATACAAAGTGCAAGGCTTATAAAAATTGCATTATAATTTATCAGACAAGGACAATTCTGTTTTATAGTTTACTTTTTACAAGGGATTTTAATTAATTTTTTTTTTAAACAATACATCATGTTTTTTCAACTGCTTTTTTTTTTTTCTTATAGCTTTTAGATTGTTTTAAAGCACTGTAGGGGGATGGCAGGTTTCGCCCAGGCAGTAGCTATGAAGCAGCTACACAAGCAAGAGGGAAAGGTATTTTGAAAATACAATCATATCATTATAGAATTAATATTATGATTAGGACATGACTGATAGGTTAATCATGTCCCCACTGATAGACAGGATATTTGTAGTAGACAGAGACAATCCAAGTGTCATTAAATGGAAGCATCCCATCCCAATCCTTCTGCAAGCTGTTTTCAACAGAAATAATCCCTGTAGTGCCAAGGAAGTTACTGGATCTGTGCCCACAGTCCTTCATTCGTATCTTGGCAATTCTAAGAGATGTTTATTGATATTTGTATAGTTGTGAGAGCAGGCATATATGGGCTTTTTATAATACATAATCCAATTATTTTGAAAAGTATCTAAGACTCTTCCAGAAGACTTCAAGGACTGCAATAAATAAATAAAATAAGAGATATTTTGGGTCTAAACATGCTCACCATTAGCAAGAAGAGGACACTGTTGCTTTATTTGTTTTAGACTAATTCCAACACCATTTTCACAGCAGGTTCAGGTTGTATCATCTCAGTAATGCTCCCGGCTGCCATCTGCTGTTTTATTTTTACATTGCAATTCTTGTTAGGGGAACATTCTCTGCAGACGCTTTTTATCGTTGTGTTCAGCTAAGTGCGGGGCGGGGGGGGGAGGGGGATGATCACAAAACAACAGTTGTAAACTGTTGCTTTAGTCTAGGCAAAATGAAACTTGGAGTCTTTCCAGCGCCAATTCTTGGTTATTGCAAATAACAGTACGTGCCGTACCATTTGTAATATTAAAAAAATCACAGATGACCTTATTCTTTTAGGGCCAAGATTTAACTCTGTCCTAGCTGAATCTTTTTAAACAAAACTTAAAAGACAGATAAAGAGCCTGATATCCTTGAACGTAATTCCAGTCCCTGACATTCTCCTGCTGTACTTCAAACAAGTCTTTTGTTGGGTCTTTTGTTCACTTAAGGCTTTGCTGTCCAGCGTGAAGGCCAAGCTACACATAGGGTTTGGCAGGCACATTATAATGCTCCAGCACCCAGACAGAAGAACAGAAGTGGTTTCACTTTTCCCCTATATAAATAGATAAATGCTCCTGTATTTCTGTATTTTCCTTGAAAAGTGAAACTATTCTAAAAATAAAGGTCAGGCATGTCAGGTAGGATTATATTTAGACAGGCAGTGATACTCCTGTTTCCTTTTACACTGAAGTCAATGAGAATTTTGTGCATTTAAAGAAGAGAAAAATGGGCCTTTTATTATGGCCATATTATGAGCTTCTTTCTCACCCGCTGAATAAGTTACTCAATGGAATAGTTCCATTGACTGTAATGAAGCTATTCCAATACAATGCTAAAAGAGCAGCCGAGTCAACCTGAAATGCCTCCAAAGGATCCTGATTGCCGCACAGGAGGGGACTGAGACACGGAAGGAAAAATTCTCCCATCGCTACTTTATCTATGTCAGTGCTCTGAGGGCAGAACGAATGAAAGGTTCAGTGCTGCGTCCCACAGCTCAAGAAACACAGGAATCCTGCAATGGATCAGCTGCTGAAATAGGAACATCTTGCACCTTGTTAGACACTGCAGGATACCCAGGACATTTGCAGAGGCTGGCAGAAGACATAGGACCTCAGGGAGATGTATTTCCCTCTGGAAAGCAGCCGGGGGGTAGGCAGAACAGCCCAAATCTCCAGGGGGTGACAGTACGTACCCCAAGCATGTGCAGTTTTCATGTTGTACAGCACGCACAGTAAAAGGCTATTAAATGGGCACTAGAGTGAGTAACGTACAACAGTTTGCGTATGCTTGTATATTTTCCCCAGCTAATACCATCTTGATCTTTGTTTTGTTTGTGAATGCATATGTAATTTATCACAATCTGGCCTCAGGATCACAGAAAATTTGTATCTTAAGTAAAAGGAAAGAAACCCCACCTTTAACTGTTTGTGATAGATGATAACCAGAGCATGGGCAAGGGAAATGATTGCTGGGTACAGAGTGTTTAAATCCCGAGGGCAGAAAGAAAGTGCAAGACCTCACTCAGCTACTGACACACACAATAATTTCTAATTATAAGAAACTGCTCATATGTGATTAGCACAGACCTAACAAATGATCGTATGCTTATACCATTAATTTTGATTTTTCTCCCAAAGTGTCTGCACAGGAGTTATGTATTCACATTGCTTTACAGGTAAACATTTCTTCATGAAAAAGGCTGTGGACAAGCATAATTCCTTTGATGGTACAGTCTCCTGTTTTCTGGCTTACTCAGGTATATAAATATTGTGAATCATGGGGATCTAATCTATCTGAGCAGAAATTCATGAAAAAGAAAGTGAAGTTTAATAATGTATATTATTAACACTAAGAAACTGATTATCCATGAAGTAAAGAAAATGATGCAGCAGTGTTTAAATGTTCAAATTAAACTATTCTTCCAAATCTACCTGGAATATGGTCTTACCTATGACTGTAGCTACTTTTGAAACACATTAAATTTCCAAGGAAAAAATGGATGGAAACTGAAGGCAAGTATAGCCTGTAAGTGGTATATTTCCATTGTACTAAAGCATAAGAGTGGCTGGGGG